>NW_026642205.1:0-871 GCF_028554395.1 Pezoporus wallicus | reverse complement strand
GAGCGACAGCAATGGTGGTGACACCGTTGCAAAGCTGACTGTGTGCTGAAGATGCCCAGCACATGCTTTCCCTCCTGGCTCTTCGACTGTGGGAGCAGACGGCAACCGTTCGTGCTCTACTCACTGTGCTGCTGGGCAGCCGAGAGCAAGCTCCGAAGAGGTTGCATTCAAATGGACCTTTAGGTATGAAAGCGAGGAGCGACAGCAATGATGGTGACACCGTTGCAAAGCTGACTGTGTGCTGAAGATGCCCAGCACATGCTTTCCCTCCTGGCTCTTCGACTCTGAGAGCAGAGGCCAGACGTTCGTGCTCTACTCACTGTGCTGCTGGGCAGCCAAGAGCAAGCTCCGAAGAGGTTGCATTCAAATGGACATATAGGTATGAAAGTGAGGAGCGACAGCAATGATGGAGACACCGTTGCAAAGCTGACTGTGTGCAGAAGATTCAGAGCACCAGCTTTCCCTCCTGGCTCTTCGATTGTGGGAGCAGACGGCAACTGTTCGTGCTCTACTCACTGTGCTGCTGGGCAGCCGAGAGCAAGCTCCGAAGAGGGTGCATTCAAATGGACCTTTAGGTATGACACTGAGGAGCGACAGCAATGATGGTGACACCGTTGCAAAGCTGACTGTGTGCTGAAGATGCCCAGCACATGCTTTCCCTCCTGGCTCTTCGATTGTGGGAGCAGACGGCCAGACGTTCGTGCTCTAATCACTGTGCTGCTGGGCAGCTGAGAGCAAGCTCTGGGGATTTGTATTCAAATGGACTTTTAGGTATGAAAGCGAGGAGCGACAGCAATAATGGTGACACCGTTGCAAAGCTGACTGTGTGCTGAAGATGCCCAGCACATGCTTTCCCTCCCTGGCTCTTCGA
>NW_026642204.1:0-862 GCF_028554395.1 Pezoporus wallicus | reverse complement strand
TCAAGCCCCGACGCAAGAGCAAAGGGAGCAGCAGCCTCCATAGGAAGAAGAAGGTGGCCCATGAGGAGCAAGAGGACGGGGGGGGGTCCTAAGGGGTTGAGGGGAGCAAGAGGGGTTTGGGGGGTCCTAAGGGGGTTTGGGGGGGCAAAAAGGGGTTTGGGGGTTCTAAGGGGGTTTGGGGGGGCAAAAAGGGGTTTGGGGGTTCTAAATCGGTTTGTGGGGGACACAAAGGTTGGGGGGCAAAAAGGGGTTGGGGGGGTCCAAAGGGGTTTGGGGGTTCCCAAAGGGGCTCTGGGGGGGTCCCAAGGGGTTGGGGGCACAAAGAGGTTTGGGGGGTCCTAAGGGGGTTTGGGGGGGTCCTGAAGGGGTTGGGGGGGGTTTGGGGGGGGTCCTGAAGGGGTTTGGGGGGTCCTAAAGGGGTTTGGGGGGCACAAAGGGGTCTGGGGCATCTCCCATAGCCTGAGGCCCTTCATCACCATGGAGAGCGCCACCAGCAGCACCCATAGTCGTGAGCTCACTTATGGGGTGTCCCCCCCACTTATGGGGTGCCCCCCACATTCATTTAATGGGGTCCTCCATAACCTGATCCCCCCCCATTCATTTAATGGGGTGCCCCATAACCTGACCCCCCCCCATTCATTTAATGGGGTAGCCCCTAACCTGACCCCCCCCATTCATTTAATGGGGTGCCCCATAACCTGACCCCCCCATTCATTTAATGGGGTGCCCCATAACCTGACCCCCCCATTCATTTAATGGGTGCCCCATAACCTGACCCCCCATTCATTTAATGGGGTGCCCCATAACCTGACCCCCCCATTCATTTAATGGGGTGCCCCATAACCTGACCCACCCCCCCCCC
>NW_026642203.1:0-881 GCF_028554395.1 Pezoporus wallicus | reverse complement strand
ACCCATGATGGGGCCTGGCCCCTAGGCCTGCCCCATAGCTCACCTTGTAGAGCCCCACGGAGAGCAACGCCAGGAGCAGGAGCCCCGCCAGGGACCCCCCCACGATGTGGGGCAGGAGGTTGGGGGGCTCCAAGTGCTCCAGCTCGGTCTGGAGCTGTGGGGCAGAGAGGAGGGGATGTGGGGCTGCCCCATAGAGACCCATAGGGAGCCATAGAGCAACATAGAGACCCATAGAGACCCCATAGAGACCCATAGAGACCCATAGAGACCCCATAGAGACCCATAGAGACCCATAGAGACCCCATAGAGACCCATAGACCCTCATAGCCCCACCACACCCCCCCATAGCTCCCCCATAGCAGCCCCATAGCCCCCCTATAGACCCCCATAGACCCTCATAGACCCCCCCATAGCCCCCCCATCGACCCCCACAGACCCCCATAGACCCCCACAGACCCCCTTTAACCCCCCACAGACCCCCTTTAACCCCCCACAGACTCCCCATAGCTCCCCATAGACCCCCATAAACCCCCATAGACCCCCCATAGCCCCCCCATAGCCCCCCATAGACCCCCATAGACCCCCATAGACCCCCATTCCCCCCCATAGACCCCCATAGACCTCCATAAACCCCCCCATAGCCCCCCATAGGCCCTCATTGCCCCCCTGCCCCATAGCGCTATGGGGCTCACCTGCAGCTCCTGCTGCCCCCCACGTTCTGGAACTGCCCCACATCGAAGCCCAGCCGGGCCGAGGCTCTGCAGCAGCGCCTTGGGGAGCCCCAGCTGGGGGAGATGGGGGCAGAGACCCATAGGGACCCCATAGACCCCATAGACCCCCATAGACCCCAGACCCCCATAGACCCCCCATAGGCCCCTATA
>NW_026642202.1:0-8670 GCF_028554395.1 Pezoporus wallicus | reverse complement strand
GGGGTCCTTTTACCTATAGGGGGGTCCCATTATGGGGGGGTCCATTATCCATGCTGGGAGGGGGGGGCTTTACCTTTGGGGGGGGTCCCATTATCCATGGTGGGGGGGGGTTCCCCTTTACCTATGCGGAGGTCCCATTATGGGGGGCGGTCCCTTTATCTATGGGGGGTCCCATTACCCATAGGGGGGGGTCCCTCTGCCCATGTCAGAACAAGCCCCCCCCCATCAATGTATCTGGGGGCTCCTGTTGCACCCCCCTTACGCTGACCCCCCCTTTAATTCCCCCCCCCTCCAGACGAATTCCCCCCCCCAGCCACTGGGGAGCACACGGGGCCCCCCCCCCCCAGCACTGGGGTCCAAGGGGGGGTCCCCAACGGGCGGGAGGTGGGCGCCCGCCTGCGTCGCCTGGGGGACGCCTTCCAGCGCCAGCACGAGCTGCAGGTGAGGGGGGGGCACACCCCAAAACCCTGCACCCCCCCCCCCCGTCCCATTGTCCCTAATGGTATCCCCCCTATTCCCAGTGCTATTCCCCCTCCTTCCTGGTCACTATAGGGGAAGGGGGGGGCACCCCAAAATCCACCCCCCCAATAACTTTAGTCCTAATCTAATCACCACAGGGAATGGGATGATGGGGGAGGATTATTTGGGGGGAGGGTGGGAACTCCAAATTGGGGGGGGCACTGTCATTTGGGGGGGGCTTCTATTGTGGGGGCCCTATTGGGGGGACTGTTACTTGGGGGGGACACCCCAAAATCCCCCATTCTCAGTGTCCCACACACCACAGGGAAAGGGGGGGGGTGGATTTGGGGGGGTGCTGGTGGATTTGGGGAGGGCACCCCCATATTAATGCTGTTCCCCCCCCCCCCCATTGCAGCGGGAGCAGCGTGGTGCCGGCGGTGGCGTGTTTTGGGGTCCCCTCTGCCGCCTGCTCTCGCAGTTGTTGGGAGCCATCTACAACCTGCACGAATAGGGCCCTGCCTGCACCCCAAAACAGGGCCTGGGTCCTGCCTGCACCCCACAAGGGAGCCTGGGTGCTGCCTGCACCCCAAAACAGAGACTGGGTCCTGCCTGCACCCCACAACAGAGCCTGGGTGCTGCCTGCACCCCAAAACAGGGCCTGGGTCCTGCCTGCACCCCAAGGGGTGTTGCTGCATTCCCCCCCCTTCCTATTTATTGGGGTGCATTTTAGGGGCTGGGGGGGAAGAGACTAATGGGGGGTACACCCCCCCTCAGCGGGGGTGCTGGTGCTGTCTATACTGTATATGGGGCTGTATATAGGGTGTACAGTGTATATAGGGGTGTATGTATGGGGGGGGTGTATGTATGGGGGGGTGTATATAGGAGTGTATAGGATGACTGTATATAAGGGGTGTACATAGGAGTGTACATAGGGGGTGTATATATGGGGTGTACAGATGGGGGGGGGATGTGGGGGGGTGTATACAGGGGGGGGTCCCTATAGGGCTCCCTATGGGGTGGGCATTGGGACTATTCCTGGGTTTGTACCTTTGTTTCCAATAAACTGATTTGAAGGAGATAGGGGGGTGTGATGCAATTTGGGGGTACAGAGGGGTTGGGGGGGCACTTTGAGGTGGGGGGGCACTTTGGGGATACATAGGGTTTGGGGGGGTGGGAATGTGGGGGACCATGAGGTTTATGGGGGGGGGGGGGCTGGGATTTAGGGGCTCCATAAGGGCTGGCTTGAGGCTGCAGCATTGGGGACCATGGGGTTTGGGGGGGGGTGGCCCAGCATTAGGCCCCCCCCAATTACAACCCCCAATAAACCACTTTCTACAAACCAGCTTTTATTAACCCAAAACACACCCCCCCCCCCAAAACGTGGGGTATTGCTCAGGGGGGGCCCAGACACTCCACAGTGCCATTGCCTTTGATGCCATCGAAGAAGAAGAAGTTGTTGTGGGGGGGGTCACGCTGGGACAGGGCCTGGGAGGGGGGGGGAGTGGTTGGGGGTCAGAATTGGGCCCCCCCCCCCCCAAAAGGGGGGTTTTGGGGAGCAAAGGGGGGGGTGTCATTGCCTTGCAGACCCCCCCCCCATAACCAGCCCCATACCTTGACCACCTCCTGGCCCAGGATGCCTCCGACCACGGCGCAGACCGGAGCCATCTCGGAGAAGCAGTAACTGGAATGGGAAGGATCCAATGGGAAAAGCTTGGAATGGCACTATGGGGGCATCCCCCCCCCAGAAAAAAACACTAAGGGGGTGTCATCCGTGTTCCCCCCCCCCCAAATAGGAGTTTGGTGGCTCCACCCTGCCAAAAATAAGCCCTTCCGAATGCCATCCGGATGCTGCCCCCCGCGGCACGGCACATTCCCACCATTCCCAATGGGAAGCGTGTGGGGACATGCAGGGAAGAAGGATGGGAGGTCCCGGTGCAACACCCCCCCCCCCTCCCACCACAAGGGACTTTGGGTATCCCATGGGAATCATCGGCATTCCCAGCTCACCTGATGAAGTCATCGGGAAGCACTGCGGCGCTCACCCCCAGCGCCTCCAACACGTCGCTGCGGAGCTGGAGCAGCAGCTTTGAGTCCTCAGCGTAGCTCTGAGGGGATGGATCCCGGCCGTTATCCGTCCGGAATTTCAGGAGCACTGGGATAGGGAAGGAGTGGTGTCACCCCCCCCCCCCCCCCCCACCCCCCCAGTTAGGAGCATTCCCAAAGGCTCGTTGGAATGGGAGGAGAAGCCCTCGGTCAAGCCTTCCACTTGGTGGTTAGGGAAAGCTCCCGGTGCTCCCAGCTCTTCCCAAGGCTCTGGAATGCTTTGGCATTCCCTGGATGCTGCCATGGAAAGCTGAGAGCAATGATCACCCCCCCCCGCCAAACCCCCTCAAATCCAACCGGAAACCCACTGGGATTCACTTGTGGATCTCAGTTCCTGGGGCTGGCCAGGAAGAGCAGCAGGAATGGGGAGCAGGGAATGGGGAGCGGGGAGCAGGGAATGGAAAGCAGGGAGCAGGGAATGGGAAGCAGGGAATGGGGAGCAGGAGCAGGGAATGAGGAGCGGGGAGCAGAGAATGGGGAGCGAGGAGCAGGGAATGGAAAGCAGGAGCAGGGAACGGGAAGCAGGGAGCGGGAAGCAGGGAGCAGGGAATGGGAAGCAGGAGCAGGGAATGGGGAGCGGGGAGCAGGGAATGGAAAGCAGGAGCAGGGAATGGAAAGCAGGAGCAGGGAATGGAAAGCAGGAGCAGGGAATGGAAAGCGGGGAGCGGGGAATGGGGAGCGGGGAGCGGGGAATGGGAAGCGGGGAGCGGGGAATGGGGAGCGGGGAGCGGGGAATGGGGAGCGGGAGCAAGGAAAGGGAAGCAGGGAGCAGGGAACGGGAAGCAGGAGCAGGGAACGGGAAGCAGGAGCAGGGAACGGGAAGCAGGAGCAGGGAACGGGAAGCAGGAGCAGGGAACGGGAAGCAGGAGCAGGGAACGGGAAGCAGGAGCAGGGAACGGGAAGCAGGAGCAGGGAACGGGAAGCAGGAGCAGGGAAAGGGAAGCAGGAGCAGGGAACGGGAAGCAGGAGCTTACCTTGGAGCAGGAAGTAATCCGGAGCCGTGCGTTTCAGGGCCGCTGCTGCCTTCTCCCCGCTCCAATCCACAGAGAGAGCCTCCTTCAGCGGGCAGAAGACGAGGCGCTGCCAGGATATGGGATGAGCAAGGATGCATGGAAAAAGGCACCGGCTCTTCCCCATGGATGAGCCCGGGATCAGCCTCAACTTCATCATGGAACCATGGAATGCTTTGGGTGCAAGGGGCCTTAAAGCTCACCCACTTCCAAGCAAGGGGCAGGGACACCTTCCCCCCTTGAAGGCTGCCAGGGATGGAGCATCCAAACCGTCTCCATCAACGCATCCCAGTATCCCACCGCCCTCAATCCCAATATCCCATCCACCTCTTCCCATGGGAAGCTGCTCCTCCTCATCCCATCCTTTATCCAACGCCCCTCTCCAGGTTTCCCATATCCCCTTTTTAGGCTCTGGAGCTGCTCTAAGGTCTCCCTGGAGCTTCTCTTCTCCAGCCCATTGCTATCCCTTGGGATAGGAGCTGTGGATGGGATTTACCAAGCACAAATTCTGGAATCTTTGGGAAAACCAGCTCTAGAGGTGTTCAATGAGCTGAAGGTCTCCCATAGGGACACAGGGAACAGCTCAGGGCATGATCCAAAACAGATCCAAAAGAATTCCAGGCTTGGAATCACCCCCCCCCCCCCAAAAGGCAGGAGGATGTCAGCTGCTTCCATTGGCATCCCAGGAATATTCCCAGCCCTTCCAAGGGGAAGCTGCACACACATACACACCCCACACCCCCCCAAAGCGAGGCAGAGGGACACAAAGGGCAGCTCAGCTGCTTCTCCTCATAGTGGGAGGGGGGAATTTCCACTCCTCCCTCCAAATTCCAGCTGGGAAAGGGAAACAATGCCCGGCCAGAGGCATTTCAATGTGAAAAGGTTTGGCTTGGGAGCAGATTCCAGCCCCCAGCCATGGAAAACCTCCTCCAAGGGAGCTTTCACAAGCCTGGAAAACCGGCTGCATCTCCCCTCCCCTTTCCCATCAAACCCAGTATGGAATTGCCTCACACCGGTATGGGAAGCAGCTGGGGGGGGGGGCTATAAGCACCCCCCTCTCTGGGATAACCTGACCCAAAGGATCCTGGAGTTGCTGGGAATACCGGAGCTGAGATTCCCAAGGAACTCGCCCCTTGCGCTGGGCTGGATCCCAAAGGTCTCCATTGGGATTTTCCCACTCACCTTCTTCACCATGGTGGTCTCGGAAGGATCCACTCTGGCTTTCTTGGTGTCCGGCCCGTCCTCCACACCCGGGCTGGCTTTGGGCACGACTTTGGTTTTCTCCCTATGGAAGTAAACCAGGGAGAAACCCGGATCCTTGTTTGTGCTGCTCCATAGCAAACGATCCTGGATTCATGGAATGGTTGAAAAGGAGCTTAAAGCTCATCCAGTTCCAACCAAAGGGCAGGGACACCTTCCCACTAGCCCAGGGTGCTCGAGGAGCACCCAAACCTTCCCCATCAACCCATCCCAGTGTCCCTTCAGCCTCCAAGTGAAGAGCTCCATCCCGATATCCCATCCACCTCTTCCAATTGGAAGCTGTTTCTCCTCACCCCATCCCATATCCAAAGCCCCTTTCCAGGTTTCCTGTATCTCCTTTTAGGTTCCGGAGCTGCTCTAAGGTGGGCGAATCCCATGGGACCAGCACATGGAAGGGTTTTTTTTTTATGGATCACATCGAGCTTCTCCTTTCCCACTACTTCCAAGGGGGAATTCCTGCCCCTTCCATACTCACTCCACGAACTCATGGTCCCCCAGGTCAGCAAACATGTAACCATGGTAACCAAAGACATCCCCAGCGAAGAACTTGACGCTGTTCTTGTGGCAGATGTGGTTGATCTTCACCATCACATCCCGGGAGCAGCAGGTCAGGCAGACCTGGGAATGGCAATGGGAATGATGTTATCCCCCCCTCTCCCCATCAGATCCTTCCATGCTGGGGTTGGGGGGAGGTTATTCCATGCTAATGATTCCTTTTCCCCTCTTGTCACAGCAGCTTCGCTCCAAGGATTTGGGGACACGGCAGCTGATTTTGGGATGGAGCTAAAAAAAGGATGGTTTTAAACCTGGGATGCATGGATAAGGGGAGCTCCTGCCACTGGGGATCCACAGGAGCAACGCACTTGGATGTGCTGCTGTTCCTCCTCCAAGCAGCCTGGAATCCTCCGCGTCCCATCCCAAGGGAAGCAGGCAAAGGCCCCGGCCCAATGAACACCGGGGTCATTAAGAAGACCCCATCCCATCGCACCGCATCGAACTGGGTGAAGAATTCCTCGGGTTTGGAATCCACATTCCCAGCATCAGCTTTGACGTCCACCATGGGGTTGAGGTTCTGCGCCCGCTCCAGGGAGGCCTCAGCGCGATTCCGGCCCAAGGATCCCCCCGGGATGAGGAACTGAGCCCGGGTGTCCTCTTGGGAGACCTGGAATAGGGGGAAACAGTGGGATGAGTGGGAGAAGCCCCTGAGAGCCCAACGTGGGACACAGACAGGGAGAGGAAGGAATCAAGCTCTGGGTGCTTCCCGCTGGTCCTCAATCCCTATGGATGCGGAGCTGGATGCTGGGCTCGCAGCTCCCTCTTGTGCCCAAGGAGAGGCCAGGCCATGACCAGAGCCCACGTTCACATAAGGAACGTGTTTGCCACAGGGCTCGGGAATTCCATCCCATCCATGGGGATGCTTAGGGATTGTGACCCAAAACGGAGCAATTCCACCCCAAAACGGAGCCGCCCTGCCCCGAAACAGACAATCCCGCCCCCAAACTGGAATAATCCCGCCCCCAAAACGCAGCCATCCCATTCCAAAAGGCAAATTTCCCACCCCAAACCAGACCCGTCCCCATTCTGCCCCAAAATGCAGCAATTCCACCCCAAAAAGCAGCTCACCTGCTGATGGTCCAGCATGGTCAAGCCTTTGACTCCAGCCAGGATGAGGTTCTTGGCCACCTCGGCTCCCAGCCCCTTCATCCCCACCAGCAGCACCCGGGATGCTCGTAACCTGCGGCACAAAGAGTCCTTTGGGAGAGGGAAAAGGAGGAGCAGGGATACAACGGGGCAGGAAAGGCACGATCCTCAGCATCCCTGCTTGGGAACAGGGATGCTTTGCCCCGGAGAAGCTGGAATGTGGAGAGGCTGCAGGAAGGAGCCTTGAAAGCTGGGAAATGAACCCTTATGGAGGGAAGAGGGGGCAAGGAAGAGGTTTTCCAGCAGGGAACAGGCAAGCATTGGCAATTCCAGCTGGGAAACAAACCCTTATAGAGGGAACAGGCACTAAGGACAAGGGTTTCCAGCAGGGAACAGGCAGGCATTGGCAATTCCAGCTTGGAATGAAGCAGGAGCTGTTTCTCCTTCCCCCCACCCACCCATACCCCCCATTTTCAAGCCCTATTGAGCTCCTGGGGACCCCCCCCCCCCCCAGCAGCTACAGAAGCCCCTACACAGCCCTCAGGGTCCCCACAGGTTCCTATAGGGCCCCCATAACCACCCCCCTCAATCACCTCTACGAGCTTCTATAGGGCACACTCACCCCACAGGTGTTCCCTCCAGCACCTACAGACTCCCTTCCCATAGCAACCCCCCTTTGATCCCTATAGGGCCTGCAACAACCTCCTACAGACCCCCATAGAGGCCTCCAAGACCCTCATAAGCTCCTACAGAGTCTGTCAAAGGCTGTGGGGCCCCCATAAGACCCTCTAAGGCACCCCTTCGTATTGCAGGGCCTCTCCAGGCCCCTACAGCACCCCCAGGAGCCCCTCTAGCACCCCCAGAAGACCCTCCAGGCCCTTACAGGACCTATAGGTCCCTATAGGATCCGCAGACACCCCTACAGGCCCCTAGAAGCCCCTCCAGGGCCCCCAGAAGCCCCTCCAGGGCCTATAGGACCCCCAAAAGCCCCTCCAGGCCCTATAGAAGCCCCAAAAGCCCCTTCAGACCCCTATAGGACCCCCAGAAGCCCTTCCAGACCCCTACAGAACCCCCAAAAGCCCCTCCAGGCCCTATAGGACCCCCAAAAGCCCCTCCAGGCCCTATAGGACCCCCAAAAGCCCCATATAGATCCATCCAAAAGCTTCTTTAAGGCCCTCCTCTCATTGCATATCCCCTCCAGCCCCCCCCCCATAACCTCTTAAGGGTCTCTCACAGACCCCTATAGGCCCCCCCATCCCAAGCCCTCCCAGGGGCTCCCACACACCTCAAACCCCTCTCCCATCCGACTCGCCCCACACACCCCCCCCCACTGACCGCTTCTGGGCCTCCAGCCCCCAGAGCCGGATCTGGCGGTCATATTGAGCCGCCTCCTCCTCGCTGATGCCGCCGGGGCCTCCCTCCTCCTTCTCCACCATCACCACAGCCGCCGCCGCCGTCTCCTTCCCCTCACGGCCACCACAGCGCCCTCCGGCGGCCCGCGCAAACACCGGCACCTTCCACGTTCACCGGAGAGGGGGGGAAGACAACAGCACGGCGGGATTCACCTCCCGCTACCGGAGGCTTCTTATCCTCAACCGCATTTAAATCCACCTCAGGCGGCTTCTCCCTTCGTTATAACCTCCGTAACAAGGCATAAAGCGGGGGTTGTTGTGTTGAGGAAGCACTCAAACCATGGCCATTTCCGCCGTCGCTCGGCCATTTCCGCCGTCGCTCGGCCCTTTCCGGCCGCCGTGTGGGGCGCTGCCTCGGCGCCATTTTGTGTGCCTGCCCGTGGGCCGCGGGGGCCGGGCCGGGCCTGGGCCGCCGCCCCGCTGTAAGAGTCACTGTGCCCCCCGGTTCTCTCTCTCTCCCCCCCCACTCCCTTCCCCTCATCCCCTTACCCCACCACCCCCTTTTTACCCCTCCATGGCCGTGGAGAGCCCCAGTGTCCCCCCTTCGGCCGCCGCTTCCCCCCCAAGCCCGCATTCCAAGCCCCCTTCTCCGTCCTGCCACCACCACCACCACCACCACCACCACCACGACAGCGGCAGCAGCAGCCTCCCCCCCCGGCAGCCGCCGCCGCTCCTTCACCACCACCACCACGGCCACGGCCCGGACGAAAGGTCCAGTAACCGCCTCTACCCGAGAGCCTTCTCTGTCTGTCTCTGTCTGTCCAGGTTTGGGGGGGACGGGGTGG
>NW_026642201.1:0-8770 GCF_028554395.1 Pezoporus wallicus | reverse complement strand
CAACTGCCCTACAACTCACCCATAACTGCCCCACAACTGAGCCATAACTGACCCACAACTGACCCACAAGTGACCCACAACTGACCCACAACTGAGCCATAACTGAGCCATAACTGAGCCACAACTGACCCACAAGTGAGGCGTAACTGACCCATAACTGCCCCACAACTGCCCCACAACTGAGCCACAACTGCCCCACAAGTGAGGCATAACTGCCCCATAACTGCCCCACAACTGAGCCACAACTGCCCCACAAGTGAGGCATAACTGCCCCATAACTGCCCCACAACTGAGCCACAACTGCCCCACAACTGAGCCACAACTGCCCCACAAGTGAGGCATAACTGCCCCATAACTGCCCCATAACTGCCCCACAACTGAACAACTGCCCCACAACTGCCCCACAACTGCCCCACAACTGAGACACAACTGCCCCACAAGTGAGGCATAACTGCCCCATAACTGCCCCATAACTGCCCCATAACTGCCCCACAACTGCCCCACAACTGAGCCCCAGCCCCACAACTGCCCCTCCCCGGTGCCGTTGCTGCCCCCCAAGTGCTCCAAGCTGCCCCGCCCCCACACAGCCCCTCCCCCCCCCCAAACTGCCCCAGGGCCCCCCCAGAGCAGCCCCTGGGCTCGGCCGGGGGGGGAGGGGGGTTCAATAAAGGGGGGAGGGGGATGGATGCTGGGGGGGGGGGGGGGGGAGGGGCCACTTTGGGGTCCCTGGGGGCGCTGTGGGGTCCCCCAAGGGAGCCTGGGGGGGGGGTGGGGACAGGGGGGGTCCCCCGTGGGGGGAGGGGCCATGGGGGGGGGGGGGGGAAGTCCCTGGGGGTCCTGGGGACCCCAATGGGAGAATTGGGGGGGGGGGGGGCCCTGAGCTGATTGAAACCAATGGGGGGGATGGGGATGGGGATGGGGGGAGGGGGGGGGGGGGGTAGGACCAAGGGGGGAGGGGGGGGATGGGGAGGTTTAGGGTCTGGGGAGGGGGAAGGGGGGGGTTTAGGGTGGTTCGAGGTGGTTTTGGGGCTGTTTGGGGGGATTTTGGGGTGGTTTTTGTTGGTTTTGGGGTGGTTTTGGGGCATTTGGGGTTATTGGGGGGTGTTTGGGGTTTTTTGGGTGCTTTTGGGGGTATTTTGGGTTGTTTTGGGGTATTTTGGGTTATTTTGGGATGTTTTGGGGTGTTTTGGGGTATTTTGGGTTATTTTGGGGTGTTTTGGGTTATTATGGGGTGTTTTGGGGGTGTTTTGGGTGTTTTTGGGGGTGTTTTGGGGGGGTTTGGGGGTGTGGGGTGGTTTTGGGGTGTTTTTGGGTGTTTGGGGGTATTTTGGGGTGTTTTTGGGGTATTTTGGGGGTGTTTTTGGGGTGTTTTGGGGGTGTTTTTGGGTTTTTGGGTGTTTTGGGTGTTTTGGGTGTTTTGGGGTGTTTGGGGTTATTATGGGGTGTTTGGGGCTCCCAGGCAGGATCTCGTTACCTTTTTGCTCCACTTCTACTTTTAGCACCGGAGGAAAAGGCGGGAGAAAGCGGGGGGGGGGGGGAGGGGCGAGGGGGGGGGGAGGGGGCGGGGGGGGCACAGGGTGGGGGTGGGGGGGCAATGGGGGTCAAAGGGGGTCACGGGGGGGGGGAGGGGAGAGAGGAGACAAAGAGAACAGAGATTAAACGGCTTCGGCCCGAGCCCGCTGTGGGGGGGCCCCCCCGGGCCAATGGGGAGCCCCTGAGCCCCATGGGGGACATGGGGGGTAGGGGGGGGATGGGGGGCACGGGGGGTATGGGGGGTATAGGGGGGATGGGGGGAGAGGGGGGAGATGGGGGGTATGGGGGGGTATGGGGGATATGGGGGGGATATGGGGGGGGGGGGTATGGGAGGATACGGGGGGGTAGGGGGATGGGGGGATATGGGGGGGGGGATGGGGGGGGGGGGTGGGGCCATGGAGGATAGAGGGGCTATGGGGATATGGAGGGCAATGGGGGGGCCATGGGGACACATGGGGGACCCCTCCCCGCCCCCCGCCCCCCTGCAGGAAGAAGCAGAACGCAGCGGGGGGGGGCTCGGCCCCATGGCGCAGACCTGCAAAGGAAACGTGGTCCCGACCCCCCCAGCACAGCCGTGTGCTTAGCGTGTGCTTGCTGTGTGCTTAGCATGTCCTTAGCATGTTCACTGTGTGTCCTTAGCATGTTCACTGTGTGTCCTTAGCATGTTCACTGTGTGTCCTTAGCATGTTCTTGGTGTGTCCTTAGCATGTTCTTTGTGTGTCATTTGTGTGTCCTTAGCATGTTCTTATCATGTTCTTTGTGTGTCCTTAGCATGCTCGCTGTGTGTCCTTAGCATGTTCCTGGCTTGTTCATCATATTTTGTGCTTAGCATGTTCACTGTGTGTCCTTAGCATGTTCTTATCATGTTCTTAGTGTGTCCTTAGCATGTTCGCTGTGTGTCCTTAGCATGTTCTTGGCATGTTATTTGTGTGTCCTTAGCATGTTCATTGTGTGTCCTTAGCAAGTTCTTGGCAGGTTATTTGTGTGTCCTTAGCATGTTCATTGTGTGTCCTTAGCAACTTCTTGGCATGTTACTTGTGTGTCCTTAGCATGGTGTGTCATGTGTCCTTAGCATCTTATCATGTTCTTTGTGTGTCCTTATCATGTTCTTTGTGTGTCCTTAGCATGTTCTTTGTGTGTCCTTAGCATGTTTTTGGTGTGTCATTTGTGTGTCCTTAGCATGTTCTTTGTGCATCCTCAGCATGTTCTTTGGTGTTCTTAGCATCTTTGTGTGCTTAGCATGTGCTTAGCATGTACTTAACATGTTCTTTGTGTGTGTTTGCTATGTACTTTGCATGTTCTTTCTGTCTGCTTGCTGTGTGTCTGATGTGTGCTTGGCATATACCTGATGTGTGCTTGGCATGTGCTTAGCATGAGATCGGCATGCATATGATCTGTTCTTGGAGTGTGTTTATCATGTTGCTTGTGTGCACTTGGCGCGTGTTTGATGCATGCTTAGTGTGTGCCGGGCGTGTGCTTAGCATGTGCTGGCATGTTCTTAGCATGTTCTTAGCATGGGCCCAGCTGTGCACACCTTCGCCCAGGCACGGATTCAGCATGTGGGGATTTGAATAAGCTCATGCCAGCTTGCCCAAGGCATGTCCTTAGCATGTACAGGGTGTGCTTAGCATGTGCTTAGCATGTACAGGATGTGCATAGCATGTACAAGGTGTGCTTAGCATGTACAGCCTGTGCTTAGCATGTACAAGTCGTGCTTAGCATGTACAAGGTGTACTTAGAATGTACAGCCTATGCTTAGCATGTACAGCCTGTGCTTAGAATGTACTTTGCATGAGCTTAGCATGTACAAGGTATGCTTAGCATGTACAAGATGTGCTTAGCATGTACAGCCTGTGCTTAGCATGTACAGGGTGTGTTCCACATGTTTAGCATGTGCTTAACATGTACATCATGTGCTTAGCATGTACAAGCTGTGCTTAGCATGTACAGCCTGTGCTTACCATGTACAAGATGTGCTTAGCATGTACAGCCTGTGCTTAGCATGTACAGCCTGTGCTTAGCATGTACAAGATGTGCTTAAGATGTACAAGGTGTACTTAGCATGTACAGCCTGTGCTTAGCATGTACAAGGTGTACTTAGCATGTACAGCCTGTGGTTAGCGTGTACAAGGTGTACTTAGCATGTACAGCCTGTGCTTAGCATGTACAAGATGTGCTTAAGATGTACAAGGTGTACTTAGCATGTACAGCCTGTGCTTAGCATGTACAAGGTGTACTTAGCATGTACAGCCTGTGGTTAGCGTGTACAAGGTGTACTTAGCATGTACAGCCTGTGCTTAGCATGTACAAGATGTGCTTAAGATGTACAAGGTGTACTTAGCATGTACAGCCTGTGCTTAGCATGTACAAGGTGTACTTAGCATGTACAGCCTGTGGTTAGCATGTACAAGGTGTACTTAGAATGTACAGCCTGTGCTTAGCATGTACTTTCCATGTGCTTAGCATGTACAAGCTTAGCATGTACAGCCTGTGGTTAGCATGTACTTTGCATGTGCTTAGCATGTACAAGGTGTGCTTAGCATGTACTTTGCATGTGCTTAGCATACACTTTGCATGTGCTTAGCATGTACAACCTGTGCTTACCCTGGACAAGATGTGCTTAGCATGTACAGCCTGTGCTTAGCATGTAGAGCCTGTGGTTAGCATGTACAGCCTATGGTTAGCGTGTACAAGGTGTACTTAGCTTGTACAGCCTGTGCTTAGCATGTACTTTGCATGTGCTTAGCATGTGCAGCCTGTGCTTACCATGGACAAGATGTGCTTAGCATGTACAGCCTGTGCTTACCATGGACAGCCTGTGCTTAGCATGTACTTTGCATGTGCTTAGCGTGTACAAGATGTGCTTTGCATGTACAGCCTGTGTTTAGCATGTACAAGATGTGCTTAGCATGTACTTTGCATGTGCTTAACATGTACAAGGTGTACTTAGCATGTACAGCCTGTGCTTAGCATGTACAGCCTGTGGTTAGTGTGTACAAGGTGTACTTAGCATGTACAGCCTATGCTTAGCATGTACAAGATGTGCTTAGCACGTACAAGATGTGCTTAGCATGTACAAGGTGTACTTAGCATGTACAGCCTGTCCTTAGCATGTACAAGATGTGCTTAGCATGTACAGCCTGTCCTTAGCATGTACAAGATGTGCTTAGCATGTACAGCCTGTCCTTAGCGTGTACAGGATGTGCTTAGCATGTACTTTGCATGAGCTTAGCCTGTACTTTGCATGTGCTTAGCCTGTACGTTGCATGTGCTTAGCATGTACAGCCTGTGCTTATCCTGTACTTTGCATGTGTCTGGCCTGTAGGCCTGTGCTTAGCGTGTTCTTAGCGTGTTCTTAGCATGTGCTTAGCGTGTGCTGGGGGCTCCGTCCTCCCCCCTCCGGCGACGCCTGCAAAGCAAAGGGGGGGTCAGGGGGGTCCCGCGACGGAGCCTGGGGAGAGACAAAAGGGGGGGGCCTGGGGGGGACCCCCCAAAGGGAGGGGATGGGGGGGGGCGGGGGGGGCTCCACAGGGGGGGGGCTGCGGGACCCGGGGGGGGGCACCTGGACCCTGCCCCCCCCCCAACCCAGAGCCACAACACAGGAGGGGGGCACAGGGGAGCTGAGGGGGCTGGGGGTGCTATGGGGTGGGAGCTATGGGTGCTATGGGTGCTATGGGTGCTATGGGTGCTATGGGTGCTATGGGGTGGGAGCTATGGGTGCTGTGGGTGCTATGGGTGCGGTGGGTGCTATGGGGCAGGCGCTGTGGGGCAGCACTCACTATAGGGCACGCAGTCGTACTGCACCTCCAGGTATTGAGGTGCTATGGGTGCTATGGGTGCTGTGGGTGCTATGGGTGCTATGGGGCAGGCGCTGTGGGGCAGCACTCACTATAGGGCACGCAGTCGTACTGCACCTCCAGGTATTGAGGTGCTATGGGTGCTATGGGTGCTGTGGGTGCTGTGGGTGCTGTGGGTGCTATGGGGCAGGCGCCGTGGGGCAGCACTCACAATAGGGCACACAGTCATACTGCGCCTCCAGGTATTGAGGTGATATGGGTGCTATGGGTGCTATGGGTGCTATGGGTGCTAGGGGTGCTATGGGTGCTATGGGGCAGGCGCTGTGGGGCAGCACTCACTATAGGGCACGCAGTCGTACTGCACCTCCAGGTATTGAGGTGCTATGGGTGCTATGGGTGCTGTGGGTGCTGTGGGTGCTGTGGGTGCTATGGGGCAGGCGCCGTGGGGCAGCACTCACTATAGGGCACACAGTCATACTGCGCCTCCAGGTATTGAGGTGATATGGGTGCTATGGGTGCTATGGGTGCTATGGGTGCTATGGGTGCTATGGGTGCTATGGGGCAGGCGCTGTGGGGCAGCACTCACTATAGGGCACGCAGTTGTGCTGCACCTCCTGATACTTGAGGTGCTATGGGCGCTGTGGGTGCTATGGGCGCTGTGGGTGCTATGGGTGCTATGGGTGCTGTGGGTGCTACGGGGTGGGTGCTATGGGGCAGCACTCACTATAGGGCACGCAGTTGTGCTGCACCTCCTGATACTTGAGGTGCTATGGGCGCTGTGGGTGCTATGGGTGCTATGGGTGCTATGGGTGCTATCGGGCAGGCGCCGTGGGGCAGCACTCACTATAGGGCACGCAGTCGTACTGTACCTCCAGGTATTGAGGTGCTATGGGTGCTATGGGTGCTGTGGGCGCGATGGGTGCTATGGGCGCTATGGGTGCTATGGGTGCTGTGGGTGCTAAGGGGTGGGTGCTATGGGGCAGGCGCTGTGGGGCAGCACTCGCTATAGGGCACCCAGTTGTGCAGCACCTCCTGATACTTGACGAGCTATGGGTGTGCTATGGGTGCTGTGGGTGCTATGGGGTGGGTGCCCCATAGGGCAGACGCCGTGGGGCAGCACTCACTATAGGGCACGCAGCTGTACGGCACCTCCTGATACTTGAGGTGCTATGGGTGCTGTGGGTGCTATGGGTGCTATGGGTGCTATGGGGCAGACGCTGTGGGGCAGCACTCACTATAGGGCACACAGCTGTACGGCACCTCCTGATACTTGAGGTGCTGTGGGTGTTATGGGTGCTATGGGGTGGGTGCCCCATAGGGCAGACGCCATGGGGCAGCACTCACTATAGGGCACGCATTTGTACTGCACCTCCAGGTATTGAGGAGCTATGGGTGCTATGGGTGCTGTGGGTGCTATGGGTGCTATGGGGCAGGCGCCGTGGGGCAGCACTCACTATAGGGCACGCAGTCGTACTGCACCTCCAGGTATTGAGGTGCTATGGGTGCTATGGGGCAGACGCCGTGGGGCAGCACTCACTATAGGGCACGCAGTCGTACTGCACCTCCAGGTATTGAGGTGCTATGGGTGCTATGGGTGCTGTGGGTGCTATGGGTGCTATGGGTGCTATGGGGCAGGCGCCGTGGGGCAGCACTCACTATAGGGCACGCAGTCGTACTGCACCTCCAGGTATTGAGGTGCTATGGGTGCTATGGGTGCTGTGGGTGCTATGGGTGCTATGGGGCAGGCGCTGTGGGGCAGCACTCACTATAGGGCACGCAGTTGTACTGCACCTCCAGGTATTGAGGTGCTATGGGTGCTGTGGGTGCTATGGGTGCTATGGGTGCTATGGGTGCTATGGGGCAGGCGCTGTGGGGCAGCACTCACTATAGGGCACGCAGTCGTACTGCACCTCCAGGTATTGAGGTGCTATGGGTGCTATGGGTGCTATGGGGCAGGCGCTGTGGGGCAGCACTCACTATAGGGCACGCAGTCGTACTGCACCTCCAGGTACTTGTAGGTCCCGGGACAGGGATCGGGAAAGGCGTCGGAGCCAGCGACAACAACACATTGGGTCCGGTTGTTGCACCTGCAGGGATACGGGATGTGGGGTGAGGGGTGTGGGGTGTGGGGTATGGGGTGGGGGTTATGGGGTGTGGGATATGGGATATGGGGTATGGTGAATGGGGTATGGGGTAACGGGTATGGGGTGTGGGGCATGGGGTATGGGATATGGGGTATGGGGTGTGGGATATGGGATATGGGATATGGGATATGGGATATGGGATGTGGGATATGGGGTATGGGATATGGGATATGGGGTATGGGATATGGGATATGGGGTGTGGGATATGGGATATGGGATATGGGGTATGGGATATGGGATATGGGATATGGGATATGGGATATGGGGTATGGGATATGGGGTGTGGGATATGGGATATGGGATATGGGGTGTGGGATATGGGATATGGGATATGGGATATGGGGTATGGGCTATGGGATATGGGGTGTGGGATATGGGATATGGGATATGGGATATGGGGTATGGGATATGGGATATGGGATATGGGATATGAGATGTGGGATATGGGATGTGGGATATGGGATATGGGGTATGGGATATGGGGTGTGGGATATGGGGTATGGGATATGGGATATGGGGTGTGGGATATGGGATATGGGATATGGGGTATGGGATATGGGGTGTGGGATATGGGATATTCGATATGGGGTATGGGATATGGGATATGGGATGTGGGATATGGGATATGGGGTATGGGATATGGGATGTGGGATATGGGATGTGGGATATGGGGTATGGGATGTGGGATATGGGATATGGGATATGGGATATGGGGTATGGGATGTGGGATATGGGGTATGGGATGTGGGATATGGGATATGGGATATGGGATATGGGGTATGGGATGTGGGATATGGGATATGGGATATGGGATATGGGATATGGGGTATGGGATATGGGATATGGGATGTGGGATATGGGGTATGGGATGTGGGATATGGGATATGGGATATGGGATGTGGGATATGGGATATGGGATGTGGGATATGGGGTATGGGATGTGGGATATGGGATATGGGATATGGGATATGGGGTATGGGATGTGGGATATGGGATATGGGATATGGGATATGGGATATGGGGTATGGGATATGGGATATGGGATATGGGATGTGGGATATGGGGTATGGGATGTGGGATATGGGATATGGGATATGGGATGTGGGATATGGGATATGGGATATGGGATATGGGGTATGGGATATGTGATATGGGGTATGGGATGTGGGATATGGGATATGGGATATGGGATATGGGATATGGGGTATGGGATGTGGGATATGGGATATGGGATATGGGATATGGGGTATGGGATATGGGATATGGGATATGGGATATGGGGTGTGGGGTGTGGGG
>NW_026642200.1:0-882 GCF_028554395.1 Pezoporus wallicus | reverse complement strand
GATGGACACACATTGTGTGTCCATCCACCCCAAAATACTCCACTGTGTGCATTACCTCAGCCCATAGAGCTGCAGCCTCTGCCAGGACCATGGTGAAACCCAGAGCCATGGCTGAGCTTTAGGGATATCGTAGACACAATAATAACCTAGGTTGGAGGGAGAAGCTTCATGGCTGTGTTAGTAATAGGTGAAATTGTGCGTTGAAACAATAGTACAAAGAGAAAAGATGATTATATTTGAAAATCTGTTAATCAGTAGAGGGTTTCTTTTGTATTAAGAACAAGTTGAAATCCTGTTATTGTGTGTCCTGGGTTCAGCAGTAGCAGTCATGTTTTTTCCTTTGTGTTAACTGGTGCAGTGCTGTGTTTTGACTTCTAGTTTGAGAACAGTGTTGGTGAAGCCGATGTTGTCGGTTGTTGCTAAGTGATGTTTACCCTGACCAAGGACTCTGTGAGGCTCATGCTCTGCCAGGGAGGAGGGGAAGCTGTGAGGAAGCAGAGACGGGGCGCCTGACCCGGGCTAGCCGGGGAGGTATTCCATACCACAGCACGTCATGCCCGGGGTGGGGGGTAACTGGGAGTTACCCAGAAGGGCTGGGAGACTGCAGGGTTGGAGGAGGTATCAGTCGGAGCTTGGTCGGGCTTGGGGGGCGAGTTATCGGTCAGCGGGTGCTGAGGTGTTGTATTCTCTTCCCTTGTTATTTCCTTTATCATTATTATCATTGGTGGTAGCAGTAGTGATTTGTGTTATACCTTAGTTACTAAACTGTTCTTATCTCAACCCGTGGGAGTTGCATTCTTTTCGATTCTCCTCTCCGTCCCTCCGAGAGCAGGGGGAGGGCAAGAAAGGGGGGAAGTGAGCGAACGAATTACCTGACTGGGT
>NW_026642199.1:0-876 GCF_028554395.1 Pezoporus wallicus | reverse complement strand
GCTATGAAACCGAGGAGAGACTGCAATCATGGTGACCCCGTTGCAAAGCTGCTTGTGTGCTGAAGAGGCCCAGCACTAACTTTCCCTGCTGGTCCTTCTGCCGTGGGAGCAGATGCCACTGTTCATTCTGTGCTGACTGTCTTGCTGCGCAGCAGAGAGCAGGCTCTGGACTGATTCCATTCAAATGCTTTTCCTGTATGAAAGTGAGCAGTGAAAGCAACGATGGAGGCACCAATGTAAAGGTGATTGTGTGCTGAACAGGTCCAGCACCAGCTTTCAATCCTGGCTCTTCTGCTGTGGGAGCAGATGCCAAAGGTTCGTGCTGTACTCACTGTGCTGCTGGGCAGCTGAGAGTGACCACCTGGGCAGCTTTGCAACGGGGTCACCATCATTGCAGTCTCTCCTCGGTTTCATACCTAAAAGTCCATTTGAATCCAAATTCTCAAGCCGTCTCAGCTACCCAGCAACAGTGAGTACAGCACGAACGTTTGGCCTCTGCTCCCACAGCAGAAGAGACATGATTGAAAGCTGGTGGTGGAACTGTTTAGCACAAAATCCCTTTTACATTGGTGCCTCCATCGCTGATTTCACTGGTCACTTTCCTACAGTAAAAGCATTTGAATGGAATCAGTCCAGAGCCTGCTCTCTGCTGCGCAGCAACAGTCAGCACAGAAAGAAGAGTGGCATCTGCTCCCACGGCAGAAGGACCAGCAGGGAAAGCTAGTGCTCTGCTTCTTCAGCACACAGTCAGACTTGCAACGGTGTCACCATCATTGCAGTCTCTCCTCAGTTTCATACCTAAAAGTCCATTTGAATCCAAATTCTCAGGTGGTCTCTCTCAGCTGCCCAGCAGCACAGTGAGTACAGCAGGAACGT
>NW_026642198.1:0-883 GCF_028554395.1 Pezoporus wallicus | reverse complement strand
ACAGGGACCAGTACGGACCAGTATGGACCAGTATGGACCAGTATGGACCAGTACGGACCAGTATGGACCAGTATGGACCAGTATGGACCAGTATGGACCAGTACAGACCAGTACGGACCAGTATGGACCTGGGTGCCATTGGGTCGATTGGGTGCCATTGGGTCAATTGGGTGCCATTGGGTGCCATTGGGTCGATTGGGTGCCAATGGGTACCATAAGGTGCCATTGGGTGCCATTGGGTCGATTGGGTGCCATTGGGTGCCATTAGGTCGATTGAGTGCCATTGGGTACCATTGGGTACCATTGGGTCGATTGGGTGCCATTGGACGCCATCGGGTACCATTGGGCACCATTGAGCACCATTTGGCGCCATGGGTCCCATTGTGTGCCATTGGACACCGTTGGGTGCCATGGGTCCCATTGGGTGCCATTGGACACCATTGGGTGCCATGGGTCCCATTGGGTGCCATTGGACACCATTGGGTGCCATTGGCACCATTGGGTTCCATTGGGTCTCATTGGGTGCCGTTGGGTGCCATTGGGTGCCCTCAGGTACCTGCTGTCCGTGGTGCTGATGGGGCGGCCCCCTTGCTCCCAGTGCAGCTCCACGGGGGGCACCCCCCGCGCCCGGCACCCCACGGCCACGGCATCGGCTCCGTCCGGAACCAGCACCGGGATTGGCTCCGGCGCCGGCGCCGCCTCCAGCTCCGGCCCATCTGCGAATGGGGGGCAATAGGGGTGCCCTCCATTGACCCCCCATTGGGTGCCCTCCATTGACCCCCCATTGGGTGCCCTCCATTGACCCCCCCATTGGGTGCTCTCCATTGAACCCCATTGGGTGCCCTCCATTGACCCCCATTGGGTGCTCTCCATTGACCCCCAT
>NW_026642197.1:0-8820 GCF_028554395.1 Pezoporus wallicus | reverse complement strand
GGATGGGGCGGTTGTGGGGCAGCTATGGGGCAGCTATGGGGCGGCTATGGGGCAGCTATGGGGCGGTTGTGGGGCAGCTATGGGGCAGCTGTGGGGCAGCTATGGGGCGGCTATGGGGCAGCTATGGGGCAGTTGTGGGGCAGCTATGGGGCGGCTATGGGGCAGCTATGGGGCAGTTGTGGGGCGGCTATGGGGCAGCTATGGGGCAGCTATGGGGCAGTTGTGGGGCAGCTATGGGGCAGCTATGGGGCAGCTATGGGGCAGTTGTGGGGCAGCTATGGGGCAGCTATGGGGTGGCTGGGGGGCGGTTATGGGGTGGTTATGGGGTGGTTATGGGGTGAATATGGGGCGGTTATGGGGCAGCTATGGGGTGGTTATGGGGTGGCTATGGGGTGGTTATGGGGTGGTTATGGGGTGGTTTTGGGGTGGTTATGGGGCGGTTATGGGGCGGTTATGGGGTGGTTATGGGGTGGCTGTGGGGTGGCTATGGGGTGGTTATGGGGTGGTTATGGGGTGGTTTTGGGGTGGTTATGGGGTGGTTATGGGGTGGTTATGGGGTGGCTGTGGGGTGGCTATGGGGTGGTTATGGGGTGGTTATGGGGCGGCTGTGGGGTGGCTGTGGGGTGGTTATGGGGTGGTTATGGGGTGGTTATGGGGTGGCTGTGGGGTGGTTATTGGGTGGTTGTGGGGCGGTTATGGGGTGGCTGTGGGGTGGTTATGGGGCGGTTATGGGGTGGTTATGGGGCGGTTATGGGGTGGTTATGGGGCGGTTATGGGGCAGCTATGGGGCGGCTATGGGGCGGCTATGGGGTGGTTATGGGGTGGTTTTGGGGTGGTTATGGGGCGGTTATGGGGCGGTTATGGGGTGGTTATGGGGTGGTTATGGGGCGGTTATGGGGTGGTTATGGGGCGGTTATGGGGCAGCTATGGGGCAGCTATGGGGTGGTTATGGGGCAGCTATGGGGTGGTTATGGGGAACCTGTAGGGCGGCTATGGGGTGGGTTGGGGTGGCTATGGGGCAGTTATGGGGAGGGTATGGGGCAGTGGGGTTTGGTGTGGGGCAGGTGTGGGTTTGGCTTTGGTGCTGTTGGCTCTGCGTGGGCGGTTGTTCCCCCTCCCCCACCCCCTTCCCCCCCTCCCCATTGACCCCCTCCCCAACCTCCACCCCCTTCTGCCTGTCCCCCTCCCCCACCCCATTGACCCCCTTCCCCCCCTCCCCCACCCCATTAAACCCCCCACCCCCACCCCATTGACCCCTCCCCCACCCCCGCCCCATTGAACCCCCCATACTCCATTGACCCCTCCCCCACCCCACCCCATTGACCCCCTCCCCCACCCCATTGAACCCCCCTCCCCCCCAACCCCATTGACACCCTCCCCTCCCCCCCATTAAACCCTCCCCCACCCCTTCCCCCCCTCTCCCACCCCATTGACCCCCCCTCCCCCATTGACCCCCTCCCCCACCCCACTGACCCCTCCCTTCCCCCCATTGAATCCCCCCTCCCCCACCCCTTCCCCCCCTCCCCCACCCCACTGACCCCTCCCCTCCCCCCATTGAACCCTCCCCTTCCCCCCTCCCCCACCCCATTGAACCCCCCTTCCCCCACCCCTTCCCCCCCTCCCCCCCCACTGACCCCTCCCCTCCCCCCCAGACCGAGCAGGTTCCCGTGGGGCACCTCCCCCGCTCCCTCACTGTGGCCGCGCTCGGGGCCACCACGCGCCAGGCGCAGCCCGGGGACCACGTCCGCGTCACCGGGGTCTTCCTGCCCCTGCTGCAGGGGGCTTCCAGCCCGGGGGCAGGTCAGTGACCCACGGACAGCGCCCCACGGACAGCGCCCCATAGCGCCCCATAGCGCCCCATAGCGCCCCATAGATACCGACCCATAGATACTGACCCATGGACAGCGCCCCATAGCGCCCCATAGCGCCCCATAGATACCCATAGACAGCGCCCCATGGACAGCGCCCCATGGACAGCGCTCCATAGCGCCCCATAGATACTGACCCACAGATACTGACCCATAGATACTGACCCACAGATACTGACCCATAGGTACTGACCCATGGACAGCGCCCCATAGCGCCCCATAGCACCCCATAGATACTGACCCACAGATACTGACCCATAGATACTGACCCATGGACAGCGCCCCATAGCGCCCCATAGCGCCCCATAGATACTGACCCACAGATACTGACCCATAGATACTGACCCATGGACAGCACCCCATAGCGCCCCATAGATACTGACCCATAGATACTGACCCATAGATACTGACCCATGGACAGCGCCCCATAGCGCCCCATAGCGCCCCATAGACACTGACCCACAGATACTGACCCATAGATACTGACCCATGGACAGCGCCCCATAGCGCCCCATAGATACTGACCCATAGATACTGACCCATAGATACTGACCCATGGACAGCGCCCTATAGCGCCCCATAGACACTGACCCATAGATACTGACCCATAGATACTGACCCATGGACAGCGCCCCATAGCGCCCCATAGACACTGACCCATAGATACTGACCCATAGATACTGACCCATAGACAGCGCCCCACGGACAGCGCCCCATAGCGCCCCATAGCGCCCCATAGATACTGACCCATAGATGCTGACCCATAGATACTGACCCATGGACAGCGCCCCATAGTGCCCCATAGATACTGACCTACAGATACTGACCCATAGATACTGACCCATGGACAGCGCCCCATAGCGCCCCATAGATACCCATAGACAGCTCCCCATAGACACTGACCCATAGACAGCGCCCCATGGACAGCGCCCCATGGACAGCACCCCATGGACAGCGCCCCATAGCACCCCATAGATACTGACCCATAGATACTGACCCATAGACACCGCCCCATGGACAGCGCCCCATAGATACCGACCCATAGACACTGACCCATAGACACTGACCCACAGACAGCACCCCATGGACAGCGCCCCATAGACACTGACCCATAGATACCGACCCATAGACACTGACCCATAGACACTGACCCATAGATACCAACCCATAGACACTGACCCATAGACAGCACCCCATGGACAGCGCCCCATGGACAGCGCCCCATAGCGCCCCATAGATACTGACCCATAGATACTGACCCATGGACAGCGCCCAATGGACAGCGCCCCATGGACAGCGCCCCATAGATACTGACCCATAGACAGCGCCCCACGGACAGCGCCCCATAGATACTGACCCATAGACACTGACCCACGGACACCGCCCCATGGACAGCGCCCCATAGCACCCCATAGATACTGACCCATAGACACTGACCCACGGACACCGCCCCATGGACAGCGCCCCATAGCACCCCATAGATACTGACCCATAGAGACTGACCCATAGACACTGACCCATAGACACTGCCCCATAGATACTGACCCATAGATACTGACCCATAGACACCGCCCCATAGATACTGACCCATAGACACTGCCCCATAGATACCGCCCCATAGACACCGCCCCATAGACACCGCCCCATAGACACTGCCCCATAGATACTGACCCATAGACACTGCCCCATAGATACCGCCCCATAGACACCGCCCCATAGACACCGCCCCATAGACACTGCCCCATAGATACTGACCCATAGACACTGCCCCATAGATACTGCCCCATAGACACTGACCCATGGACAGCGCCCCATAGACACTGACCCATAGATACTGACCCATAGACACCGCCCCATAGATACTGACCCATAGACACTGCCCCATAGACACCGCCCCATAGACACCGCCCCATAGACACTGCCCCATAGACACCGCCCCATAGACACCCCACGGGCCCCCCCGCCCCCTAACCTTCCCCTGCCCCATAGGGGCTCCTCTCCGAGCCCTACCTGGAGGCGCACGAGGTGCTGAAGATGAACAAGAGCGAGGAGGAGGAGCTGAGCGCCGGCGACCTCAGCGAGGAGGAGCTGCAGCAGCTCACGGGTGAGGAGCCCCCTATGGGGCAGCCCCATAGCGCCGCGACCCATCTATGGGGCAGCCCCATGGCGCTGGAGCCCATCTGTGGCAGTCAATGGGAGTCAGTGGGGACAATGGGAGTCAATGGGAGTCGAGTCAATGGCCAGCCCCATAGCGCTGGAACCCATCTATGGGGCAGCCCCATAGCACCGCGACCCATCTATGGGGCAGCCCCATGGCGCTGGAGCCCATCTGTGGCAGACAATGGGAGTCAGTGGGGACAATGGGAGTCAATGGGAGTCGAGTCAATGGCCAGTCCCATAGTGCTGGAACCAATCTATGGGGCAGCCCCATAGCGCCGGGACCCATCTATGGGGCAGCCCCATGGCGCTGGAGCCCGTCTGTGGCAGTCAATGGGAGTCAGTGGGGACAATGGGAGTCAGTGGGGACAATGGGAGTCGAGTCAATGGCCAGCCCCAGAGAGCTGGAACCCATCTATGGGGCAGCCCCATAGCACCGCGACCCATCTATGGGGCAGCCCCATGGCGCTGGAGCCCGTCTGTGGCAGACAATGGGAGTCAGTGGGGACAATGGGAGTCAATGGGAGTCGAGTCAATGGCCAGTCCCATAGTGCTGGAACCCATCTATGGGGCAGCCCCATAGCGCCGCGACCCCCCTATGGGGCAGCCCCATGGCGCTGGAGCCCATCTGTGGCAGACAATGGGAGTCAGTGGGGACAATGGGAGTCAATGGGAGTCGAGTCAATGGCCAGCCCCATAGCGCTGGAACCCATCTATGGGGCAGCCCCATAGCGCCGGGAGCCCCGTAGCGCTGGGCCCTGCCTATAGAGCCCCATAGCACTGGGACCCATCTGTAGGGCCAGCCCCATAGCACTGGGACCCATCTGTAGGGCCAGCCCCATAGCACTGGGACCCATCTATGGGGCCAGCCCCATAGCGCCAGGCCCTATCTCTAGGGCCAGCCCCCTAGCACCGGGACCCATCTATGGCAGTCAATGGGAGTCAGTGGGGACAATGGGAGTCAATGGGAGTCGAGTCAATGGCCAGCCCCATAGCGCTGGAACCCATCTATGGGGCAGCCCCATAGCGCCGGGACCCATCTATGAGGCAGCCCCATAGCGCTGGGCCCTGCCTATAGGGCCAGCCCCATAGCACTGGGACCCATCTGTAGGGCCAGCCCCATAGCACTGGGACCCATCTATGGGGCCAGCCCCATAGCGCCAGGCCCTGTCTCTAGGGCCAGCCCCCTAGCACCGGGACCCATCTATGGCAGTCAATGGGAGTCAGTGGGGACAATGGGAGTCAACGGCCAGCCCCATAGCGCCGGGGCGCCATCTCTGGGTCCAGCCCCATAGCGGCCTCGTGTGTGGGGCAGGGGAGGACCTGTACGAGCGGCTGGCGGGCTCCATCGCCCCCGAGATCTATGGGTACGAGGACGTGAAGAAGGCGCTGCTGCTGCTGCTCGTGGGGGGCGTGGAGAGGGAGCTGCAGGGGCTGCGCATCCGGGGTGAGGATGTGGGGCGGGATGTGGGGCGGGATGTGGGGTTATGGGCGGGATGTGGGGCGGGATGTGGGGAGGGATGTGGGGTTATGGGCGGGATGTGGGGCAGGATGTGGGGCAGGATGTGGGGCGGGATGTGGGGCGGGATGGGGGGTGGGATGTGGGGTGGGATGTGGGGCGGGATGTGGGGTGGGATGTGGGGCAGGATGTGGGGCAGGATGTGGGGAAGGATGTGGGGCGGGATGTGGGGCGGGATGTGGGGTTATGGGGGGGATGTGGGGCAGGATGTGGGGCGGGATGTGGGGCAGGATGAGGGGCGGGATGTGGGGCGGGATGTGGGGTTATGGGCGGGATGTGGGGCGGGATGTGGGGCGGGATGTGGGGCAGGATGTGGGGCGGGATGTGGGGCAGGGATGTGGGGCGGGGATGTGGGGCGGGATGTGGGGCGGGATGTGGGGTGGGTTATGGGCGGGATGTGGGGCGGGATGTGGGGCAGGATGTGGGGCGGGATGGGGGGTTATGGGGGGGATGTGGGGCAGGATGTGGGGCAGGATGTGGGGCGGGATGTGGGGCGGGATGGGGGGCGGGATGTGGGGCGGGATGTGGGGCGGGATGTGGGGGATGTGGGGCAGGATGTGGGGCGGGATGTGGGGCGGGATGTGGGGCGGGATGTGGGGCGGGATGTGGGGCGGGGATGTGGGGTGGGCGGGATGTGGGGCGGGATGTGGGGCGGGATGTGGGGTTATGGGCGGGATGTGGGGCAGGGGCGGGATGTGGGGCGGGATGTGGGGCGGGATGTGGGGCAGGATGTGGGGCGGGATGGGGGCAGGATATGGGGTTATGGGCGGGATGTGGTGCAGGATGTGGGGTGGGATATGGGGTTATGGGCGGGATGTGGGGCAGGATGTGGGGCAGGATGTGGGGTGGGATATGGGGTTATGGGGGGGATATGGGGCAGGATGTGGGGTTATGGGGGGGGATATGGGGGGGGTAATGGGGTTATGGGGGGCGATATGGGGCGGGATGTGGGGTTATGGGGGGGATATGGGGCAGGATGTGGGGTTATGGGGTGGGATATGGGGCAGGCTATGGGGCGGGTTATGGGTTATTATGGGATGGTTGGGGGTACCCATGGGTTATTATGGGATGCTCGGGGTACCCATGGGTTATTATGGGATGCTCGGGGGCACCCATGGGTTATTATGGGATGCTCGGGGTACCCATGGGTTATTATGGGATGCTCGGGGTACCCATGGGTTATTATGGGATGCTCGGGGTACCCATGGGTTATTATGGGATGCTCGGGGTACCCATGGGTTATTATGGGATGCTCGGGGTACCCATGGGTTATTATGGGATGTCCGACGCGCTCTGCCCCATAGGGAACATCAACATTTGCCTCGTGGGAGACCCCGGCGTGGCCAAGTCCCAGCTCCTGTCCTACATCGACCGCCTGGCGCCGCGCTGTGAGAGCCCCATAGAGACCCATAGAGACCCATAGAGACCCATAGAGACCCATAGAGACCCATAGAGACCCATAGAGACCCATAGAGCCCATAGAGACCCATAGAGCCCGATGGAGAGCCTATAGAGCCCATAGAGACCCATAGAAACCCATAGAGACCCATAGGGACCCATAGAGACCCATAGAGACCCATAGAGCCCATAGAGCTCCATTGACCCCATAGAGACCCACTGACCCCTATATCCCCCCATATCCCCCCACACCCCCTGCACATCCACCCCATAAGCCCCCGTATACACCCCACATCCCCCATAACCCACCCCACACCCCCCCTCCCCCACCCCCACCCCTCCCCCCCCCCAACCCCCCTCTCTCCCGTCCCCTCCCCCCAGGCTCCCTGACCTCCACCCCCCCCCCCCTCCCCCACCCCATAATAACCCCTCCCCCTCTCTCCCCTCCCCCCAGGCTCCCTGACCTCCACCCCACATCTCCCCCTCCCCCACCCCATAATAACCCCTCCCCCCTCTCTCCCCTCCCCTCCCCCCAGGCTCCCTGACCTCCACCCCCCACCCCCCCCTCCCCCACCCCATAATAACCCCTCCCCCTCTCTAACCTTTCTCTCCCCTCCCCCCAGGCTCCCTGACCTCCACCCCACATCTCCCCCTCCCCCACCCCATAATAACCTCTCTCCCCTCTCCCCCTCCCCCCAGGCTCCCTGACCTCCACCCCACATCTCCCCCTCCCCCACCCCATAATAACCTCTCTCCCCTCCCCTCCCCCCAGGCTCCCTGACCTCCGCCCGCGGTTCCTCCGGTTGCGGCCTCACGGCCTCCGTTCTGCGGGACCCGCTCACGGGGTCCTCCGCGCTGCAAGGGGGCGCCCTCGTCCTCTCGGACGGCGGCGTCTGCGCCTTGGACGAACTCGATAAACTTCCGGTTCCGGAGCGGGCGGCGCTCTACGAGGCCATGGAGCAACAGCGCCTCTCGGTGGCCAAAGCGGGCGTGGCCGCCAGGCTCAACGCGCGCTGCGCCCTATTGGCTGCCGCCAACCCGCCTATGGGGCGCTGGGACCCACGGAGACCCACGGAGAGCAACGTGGGGCTGGAGCCGGCGCTGAGGTCGCGCTTTGATCTCGTCTGGGGGGTGAGGGACCGGCCCGGGAGGAGCAGGGACCTCAGGTAGGGGGCTGGGACCCATGGATCTATGGGGCTGGGAGCTAGGAATGTGTGGGGCTGGACACAAAATGTGTGGGGCTGGAACCAGGGATCTATGGGGCTGGGAGCTAGGGATGTGTGGGGCTGGACCCATGGATCTATGGGGCTGGAGTCGTGGATGTGTGGGGCTGGACCCATGGATCTATGGGGCTGGAGTCGTGGATGTGTGGGGCTGGACCCATGGATCTATGGGGCTGGACACAAAATGTGTGGGGCTGGACACAAAATGTGTGGGGCTGGAGTCGTGGATGTGTGGGGCTGGACCCATGGATCTATGGGGCTGGACCCATGGATCTATGGGGCTGGACACAAAATGTGTGGGGCTAGAGTCATGGATGTGTGGGGCTGGAACCATGGATCTGTGGGGCTGGAGTCGTGGATGTGTGGGGCTGGAGCCGTCGATGTGTGGGGCTGGAGTCATAGATCTATGGGGCTGGAGTCGTGGATCTATGGGGCTGGAGTCATGGAACTATGGGGCTGGAGTCGTGGATGTGTGGGGCTGGGACCCATAGATCTATGGGGCTGGAGTCGTGGATGTGTGGGGCTGGACACAAAATGTGTGGGGCTGGACCCATGGATCTATGGGGCTGGACACAAAATGTGTGGGGCTAGAGTCATGGATGTGTGGGGCTGGAACCATGGATCTGTGGGGCTGGAGTCGTGGATGTGTGGGGCT
>NW_026642196.1:0-887 GCF_028554395.1 Pezoporus wallicus | reverse complement strand
CAACCACCCCACCCCCCAGCCCCACACCCACCCCATACCCCAGCCCCACAACCACCCCGTACCCCAGCCCCACACCCACCCCACCCCCCAGCCCCACAACCACCCTGTACCCCATCCAACCACCCCACCCCAGCCCCACACCGAGCCCCATACCCAGCCCCACACCCACCCCCACACCCAGCCCCATAACCAAGCCCATGACCAGCCCCACAACCACCCCACACCGACCCCACCCCTCAGCCCCACAACCACCCCCTGCACAGCCCCATAACCCAGCCCCATCCCCACCCCACACCCATCCCATACCCCAGCCCCACACCCCAGCCCCATAACCCAGCCCCACAACCACCCCATAACCAGCCCCATAACCCACCCCACACCCCAGCCCCACAACCACCCAACCCCCCATCCCCATACCCACCCCACACCCACCCCATAACCAGCCCCATACCCCCAGCCCCACAATCCAGCCCCACACCCACCCCATACCCCAGCCCCACACCCACCCCATAACCCAGCCCCACACCGAGCCCCACCCCCACCCCCCCCAGCCCCACAGGCCCCCGGGGGGCAGGGGGCGCTCACCGGAGCCCACCAGGATGTCCGGGTTCCCCAGCGTGAGCGCGGCCGTGAAGTCGCTGCCCCGGAGCTCGGCGTCCAGCTGCCAATTGATGAACTTGGCCTGCTGGGTCTGGCCGTGGGGCAGGGTCAGTGGGGCGCCACGCCGCGCTATGGGGCGCCCCATAGAATCTATGGGTCACGCCGCGCTATGGGGCGCCCCATAGAATCTATGGGTCACGCCGCGCTATGGGGCGCCCCATAGAATCTATGGGTCACGCCGCGCTATAGAATCATGGGTCACGCCCCGCCCCATAGAATCTATGGGT
>NW_026642195.1:0-883 GCF_028554395.1 Pezoporus wallicus | reverse complement strand
GTAGGGGGGCGGCGGGGAGCGGCGGGAGGTGAGCTAGGGGCTGGGCCCCGCTTTGTGCCCCCGTCTGGCTGGAAGCTGGTCCCCCCTCTCCCAGGCTGCTCCTGGGTTCGGCGGGTGCTCCGGGGATGCGGATGGAGAAGGCTAACGGTGGGTTTGGGCCGATTTCCGGGACTGCCGGGGGCGGGACATGGACACAGAGACCTCCCGCCCCACCAGCGCGAGCTTCCGTTTTTTTTCGCGCGTAAACAAGGACGCCTGGTTTTTTTTGGTGTTGGGGGGTTGGGGGGGGGCGCTGTGAGAGCTCTGGCTGGGGGACTGGGGCGGCGGGCGGGACCCTGGGGGAAAGGGGCGAATCGTTGGCTCACCTCTGTGGGGAGCACAGGAGACACCTGAGAGAACGCTGGGAGAAGCAGCTTTAACTACTTCCGAGCAAGATCTTGGACTATGTAGAGATGGAATACTGTCTTTAATGTAAGCAGCTCCAGTATAAGGCAATGACAAAAAAAAAAAAAAAAAAAAAGGGCCTGTCATTCTATTCCCAGCTATGTAAAGTACTGATAACTCAGTACATGCTGCTTTCTTGTGCTGCAGCATCCTCGCCTAGTGATTGCTGAGGCTTATGCCTGAGGATCTCTTGGCAGTAGTGTTAAAACTGAGACCAAGCCATTAGGCCTTAGCTGAAATAACTTTACTTTTTAGCATGACACATGAATGTTTGCTCAACAGAGGTCCCCTCTGAGGGTGGGAACCTGCCCTTCTGGTGAAGCATAACAAACAATGCATTAGAATTCAGGCCTGTAGATGGCTTGCATCTGCTTCTGTAATTTGCTTCTAAGCAGGGGCATCCCTAATGGTAAGATATGATAACAGTTTGAACAAAGAA
>NW_026642194.1:0-873 GCF_028554395.1 Pezoporus wallicus | reverse complement strand
GATCCACATAACCCTCTATCCTGTTTCTTATACTTGCCAAAATTGGGTGTCTAGGGAAGGAAGTATAGGAAACTGTTACCTCCTGACTGTCAGCCACTGCAGCTCAGAGACTTCATGAGCCAGATACATGCTCTGTTAGAAATTTCTGTTCCATGACCTTCGTCTAATCTCCTGTTGGGCCTCTGCAAATATTCACAATGGATGAACACACGAACTACCACTCTTTCATGTTTACTTTCAGCATTACCTCTTGCTGGTTTAATTTCCTATCTTCTAGTTCTTGTGTTAGAAGACAGCAAAAAAAAACAACCAAACAACCCCAAACCAAACCAAAAACACCACCAAAAAAGCCACCAGCCCTTTTCAGTCTTCCCAAGCCATTCATGACTCTATAGCTACCTGTGTTCCACGCTGAAGAGTCCTGGCTTACTTGGCTGTTCCTTATAAAGCAACGCTTGAACAGCCCTGGTGCTCTTCTCTGGACAGCTTATGAATCCACTATATTCTTCTTGAGATGTGGGGAACAGAATTATACAAACTATTTCTAGTTGTTGGCAAACTATAGATTTAATCAGTGATGTCCCCTGATTTACTACTCCTTTGTTGAGAATTCTTAATGTTCAACTTACTTTTGACTGCTGCTAAGTGCTGAGTTGTAGCTCTCAAACAGCCACCTATCAATCTCAAGTACTCTGAGCAGTAATGGTCAGCTCAGAGCTCATGTTTGCTGTTTTAAGTTCTCAAGTACTAAGGAAGTATCAAGTAAGACATTATGCATCACAATCAGTAGTTAAGGCTCCAGTTCTTGAGTGAATGGGACCTGATCTTGGTGACTCCTTACTATTCCTTGCGTCCATTTACTCTATATATTAC
>NW_026642193.1:0-877 GCF_028554395.1 Pezoporus wallicus | reverse complement strand
ATCACCAGCATCATCACCATCATCACCATCATCATGACCGTCATCATCACCATCATCACCACCATCATCACCATCATCACCATCATCATGACCGTCATCATCACCATCATCACCAGCATCATCATCATCACCACCTGCATCACCACCATCATCACCATCATCATCATCGCCATCAGCATTACCAGCATCACCAGCACCAGCTTCATCACCAGCATCATCGCCATCATCATCATCATCATCATCATCACCAGCATCATCACCATCATCACCAGCATATCACCGTTATCACCCCTTATCCCTTCACTATAATCAATGATGAAGGCCCCTTCAGCATCCCAGAGCCCTTGGACACTGGAGCTGCTCTGAGGTCTCCGTGCATCTTCCTCCCACATCCCTATGGATGATCCCGATGGACCAATCCAAGCCATGGAAGCAAACCCTCACCCTATGGAAGGCTGGGACACAGTGATTTACCTCCACATACAACCCCTGTATCTTCTCTTCCCCACATCCCTATGGATGATCCTGATGGACCAATCAAGCCATGGGAGCAAATCCTCACCCTATGGGGAGAGCCTGACCCATGCTGTGATTTACCTCCACATCCCTACAACCACCCCTGCATCTTCTCTTCCCCACATCCCTATGGATGATCCTGATGGACCAATCAAGCCATGGGAGCAAATCCTTGCCCTATGGGGAGAGCCCTGCTGTGATTTACCCATGCACATGACCCCTGCATCTTCTCCTGCCCACATCCCTATGGATGATCCCGATGGACCAATCAAGCCATGGGAGCAAATCCTTGCCCTATGGGGAGAACCCTGCTGTGATTTACCCATGCACATGACCCCTGCATCTTCTCCTCCCCACATCC
>NW_026642192.1:0-890 GCF_028554395.1 Pezoporus wallicus | reverse complement strand
TGAGAATTTGGATTGAAATGGACTTTTAGGTATGAAACCGAGGAGAGACTGCAATGATGGTGACCCCGTTGCAAAGCTGCTTGTGTGCTGAGGAAGCCCAGCACTAGCTTTCCCTGCTGGTCCTTCTGCTGTGTCAGCAGATGCCACTGTTCATTCTGTGCTGACTGTGTTGCTGCGCAGCAGAGAGCAGGCTCTGGACTGATTCCATTCAAATGCTTTTCCTGTGTGAAAGTGAGCAGTGAAAGCAACGATGGAGGCACCAATGTAAAGGGGATTGTGTGCTGAACAGGTCCAGCACCAGCTTTCAATCCTGGCTCTTCTGCTGTGGGAGCAGAGGCCAAACGTTCGTGCTGTCCTCACTGTGCTGCTGGGCAGCTGAGAGAGACCACCTGAGAATTTGGATTCAAATGGACTTTTAGGTATGAAACCGAGGAGAGACTGCAATGATGGTGACACCGTTGCAAAGCTGATTGTGTGCTGAAGAAGCCCAGCACTAGCTTTCCCTGCTGGTCCTTCTGCCGTGGGAGCAGATGCCACTGTTCATTCTGTGCTGACTGTGTTGCTGCGCAGCAGAGAGCAGGCTCTGGACTGATTCCATTCAAATGCTTTTCCTGTATGAAAGTGAGCAGTGAAAGCAACGGTGGAGGCACCAATGTAAAGGGGATTGTGTGCTGAACAGGTCCAGCACCAGCTTTCAATCCTGGCTCTTCTGCTGTGGGAGCAGAGGCCAAACGTTCGTGCTGTACTCACTGTGCTGCTGGGCAGCTGAGAGAGACCACCTGAGAATTTGGATTCAAATGGACTTTTAGGTATGAAACCGAGGAGAGACTGCAATGATGGTGACCCCGTTGCAAAGCTGCTTGTGTGCTGAAGGGACACAGCACAAGCTT
>NW_026642191.1:0-8667 GCF_028554395.1 Pezoporus wallicus | reverse complement strand
TTTCATACCTCAAAGTCCATTTGAATACAAATTCTCAGGTGGTCGCTCTCAGCTGCCCAGCAGCACAGTGAGTAGAGCACAAACGTTCGGCCTCTGCTCCCACAGAAGAAGAGACACGAGGGAAAGCTGGTGCTGGGATTCTTCAGCACACAGGCAGCCTTACAACGGTGTCACCATCATTCCTGAAACTGCTCACTTTCATATGTGAAAGTCCATTTGAATTGTACCTCTCCGGGGCTTGCTCTAGGGGCCCAGCACCGCAGCGAGGAGAGCACGAAACTTTGCCCTCTGCTTCCAAAGCTGAAGAGCCAGGAGGGAAAGCTGGTGTGACTGATCTTCAGCACACAGTCAGCTTTGCAACGGTGCCTCCGTCATTGCTCTCACTGCTCACTGTCGTATCTAAGAGCGCATTTGAATGCAACATCTGCGGAGCTTGCTCTTGCCTACACATCAGCACAGAGTAGAGCATGAACGTTTGTTCTTTATTCCCACAGCAGAAGATCCAGGAGGGAAAGCTGGTGCTGGGAATCTTCAGCACACAGTCAGCTTTGCAAAGGTGCCTCCACCATTGCTTTCACTGCTCGCTGTCATACATGAAGAGCATTTGAATGCAATCAGTCCAGAACCTGCTCCCTGCCGCGCAGCAACAAAGTCACCACAGAATAAACGTTTGGCACCTGCTCCCACAGCGGAAGGGCCAGCAGGGAAAGCTGGTGCTGGGCCTGTTCAGCACACAATCACCTTTGCATCGGTGCCTCCATCATTGCTTTCACTGCTCACTTTCATACAGGAAAAGCATTTGAATAGTGCTGGGCCTCTTCAGCACACAATCAGCTTTGCAACGGTGTCACCATCATTGCAGTCTCTCCTCGGTTTCATACCTAAAAGTCCATTTGAATCCAAATTCTCAGGTGGTCTCTCTCAGCTGCCCAGCAGCACAGTGAGTACAGCACGAACGTTTGGCCTCTGCTCCCACAGCAGAAGAGCCAGGATTGAAAGCTGGTGCTGGACCTGTTCAGCACACAATCACCTTTACATTGGTGCCTCCATCGTTGCTTTCACTGCTCACATTCATACAGGAAAAGCATTTGAATGGAATCAGTCCAGAGCCTGCTCTCTGCTGCCCAGCAACACAGTCAGCACAGAATGAACAGTGGCATCTGCTCCCACAGCAGAAGAGCCAGGATTGAAAGCTGGTGCTGGGCCTCTTCAGCACACAGTCAGCTTTGCAACGGTGTCACCATCATTGCAGTCTCTCCTCGGTTTCATACCTAAAAGTCCATTTGAATCCAAATTCTCAGGTGCTCTCTCAGCTGCCCAGCAGCACAGTGAGTACAGCACGAACGTTTGGCCTCTGCTCCCACAGCAGAAGAGCCAGGATTGAAAGCTGGTGCTGGGCCTGTTCAGCACACAATCAGCTTTACATTGGTGCCTCCATCATTGCTTTCACTGCTCACTTTCATACAGGAAAAGCATTTGAATGGAATCAGTCCAGAGCCTGCTCTGCTGCGCAGCAGCACAGTCAGCACAGAATGAACAGTGGCATCTGCTCCCACAGCAGAAGAACCAGGAGGGAAAGCTGGTGCTGGGATTATTCAGCTCACACTCAGCTTTCAACTGGGTCACCATCATTGCTGTATGTCCTCGGTTTATTACCTAAAAGACCATTTGAATGCAAATTCTCTGGTGGTGGCTCTCTGCTGCCCAGCAGCCCAGAGAGTAGAGCACGAACGTTTGGCCTCTACTCCCACAGCAGAAGAGCCAGGAGGGAAAGCTGGTGCTGGGCCTGTTCAGCACACAATCACCTTTGCATTGGTGCCTCCATCATTGCTTTCACTGCTCACTTTCATACAGGAAAAGCATTTGAATGGAATCAGTCCAGAGCCTGCTCTCAGCTGCGCAGCAACACAGTCAGCACAGAATGAACAGTGGCATCTGCTCCCACAGCAGAAGGACCAGCAGGGAAAGCTGGTGCTGGGCCTCTTCAGCACACAATCAGCTTTGCAACGGTGTCACCATCATTGCAGTCTCTCCTCACTTTCATACCTAAAAGTCCATTTGAATGGAATCAGTCCAGAGGCTGCTCTCTGCTGCGCAGCAACACAGTCAGCACAGAATGAACAGTGGCCTCTGCTCACACAGCAGAAGGAGCAGCAGGGAAAGCTAGTGCTCTGCTTCTTCAGCACACAATCAGCTTTGCAACGGGGTCACCATCATTGCAGTCTCTCCTCGCTTTCATACCTAAAAGTCCATTTGAATCCAAATTCTCAGGTGGTCTCTCTCAGCTGCCCAGCAGCACAGTGAGTACAGCACGAACGTTTGGCCTCTGCTCCCACAGCAGAAGAGCCAGGATTGAAAGCTGGTGCTGGACCTGTTCAGCACACAATCACCTTTACATTGGTGCCTCCATCGTTGCTTTCACTGCTCACATTCATACAGGAAAAGCATTTGAATGGAATCAGTCCAGAGCCTGCTCTCTGCTGCGCAGCAACACAGTCAGCACAGAATGAACAGTGGCATCTGCTCCCACAGCAGAAGGACCAGCAGGGAAAGCTAGTGCTGGGCCTCTTCAGCACACAAGCAGCTTTGCAACGGTGTCACCATCATTGCAGTCTCTCCTCGGTTTCATACCTAAAAGTCCATTTGAATCCAAATTCTCAGGTGGTCTCTCTCAGCTGCCCAGCAGCACAGTGAGTACAGCACGAACGTTTGGCCTCTGCTCCCACAGCAGAAGAGCCAGGATTGAAAGCTGGTGCTGGACCTGTTCAGCACACAATCACCTTTACATTGGTGCCTCCATCGTTGCTTTCACTGCTCACTTTCATACAGGAAAAGCATTTGAATGGAATCAGTCCAGAGCCTGCTCTCTGCTGCACAGCAACACAGTCAGCACAGAATGAACAGTGGCATCTGCTCCCACGGCAGAAGGACCAGCAGGGAAAGCTAGTGCTGGGCCTCTTCAGCACACAAGCAGCTTTGCAACGGTGTCACCATCATTGCAGTCTCTCCTCGGTTTCATACCTAAAAGTCCATTTGAATCCAAATTCTCAGGTGGTCTCTCTCAGCTGCCCAGCAGCACAGTGAGTACAGCACGAACGTTTGGCCTCTGCTCCCACAGCAGAAGAGCCAGGATTGAAAGCTGGTGCTGGACCTGTTCAGCACACAATCACCTTTACATTGGTGCCTCCATCGTTGCTTTCACTGCTCACTTTCATACAGGAAAAGCATTTGAATGGAATCAGTCCAGAGCCTGCTCTCTGCTGCGCAGCAACACAGTCAGCACAGAATGAACAGTGGCATCTGCTCACACGGCAGAAGGACCAGCAGGGAAAGCTAGTGCTGGGCCTCTTCAGCACACAAGCAGCTTTGCAACGGTGTCACCATCATTGCAGTCTCTCCTCGGTTTCATACCTAAAAGTCCATTTGAATCCAAATTCTCAGGTGGTCTCTCTCAGCTGCCCAGCAGCACAGTGAGTACAGCACGAACGTTTGGCCTCTGCTCCCACAGCAGAAGAGCCAGGATTGAAAGCTGGTGCTGGACCTGTTCAGCACACAATCACCTTTACATTGGTGCCTCCATCGTTGCTTTCACTGCTCACTTTCATACAGGAAAAGCATTTGAATGGAATCAGTCCAGAGCCTGCTCTCTGCTGCGCAGCAACACAGTCAGCACAGAATGAACAGTGGCATCTGCTCCCACGGCAGAAGGACCAGCAGGGAAAGCTAGTGCTGGGCCTCTTCAGCACACAAGCAGCTTTGCAACGGTGTCACCATCATTGCAGTCTCTCCTCGGTTTCATACCTAAAAGTCCATTTGAATCCAAATTCTCAGGTGGTCTCTCTCAGCTGCCCAGCAGCACAGTGAGTACAGCACGAACGTTTGGCCTCTGCTCCCACAGCAGAAGAGCCAGGATTGAAAGCTGGTGCTGGACCTGTTCAGCACACAATCACCTTTACATTGGTGCCTCCATCGTTGCTTTCACTGCTCACTTTCATACAGGAAAAGCATTTGAATGGAATCAGTCCAGAGCCTGCTCTCTGCTGCGCAGCAACACAGTCAGCACAGAATGAACAGTGGCATCTGCTCCCACGGCAGAAGGACCAGCAGGGAAAGCTAGTGCTGGGCCTCTTCAGCACACAAGCAGCTTTGCAACGGTGTCACCATCATTGCAGTCTCTCCTCGGTTTCATACCTAAAAGTCCATTTGAATCCAAATTCTCAGGTGGTCTCTCTCAGCTGCCCAGCAGCACAGTGAGTACAGCACGAACGTTTGGCCTCTGCTCCCACAGCAGAAGAGCCAGGATTGAAAGCTGGTGCTGGACCTGTTCAGCACACAATCACCTTTACATTGGTGCCTCCATCGTTGCTTTCACTGCTCACTTTCATACAGGAAAAGCATTTGAATGGAATCAGTCCAGAGCCTGCTCTCTGCTGCGCAGCAACACAGTCAGCACAGAATGAACAGTGGCATCTGCTCCACAGCAGAAGGACCAGCAGGGAAAGCTAGTGCTGGGCTTCTTCAGCACACAAGCAGCTTTGCAACGGGGTCACCATCATTGCAGTCTCTCCTCGGTTTCATACCTAAAAGTCCATTTGAATCCAAATTCTCAGGTGGTCTCTCTCAGCTGCCCAGCAGCACAGTGAGTACAGCACGAACGTTTGGCCTCTGCTCCCACAGCAGAAGAGCCAGGATTGAAAGCTGGTGCTGGACCTGTTCAGCACACAATCACCTTTACATTGGTGCCTCCATCGTTGCTTTCACTGCTCACTTTCATACAGGAAAAGCATTTGAATGGAATCAGTCCAGAGCCTGCTCTCTGCTGCGCAGCAACACAGTCAGCACAGAATGAACAGTGGCATCTGCTCCCACGGCAGAAGGACCAGCAGGGAAAGCTAGTGCTGGGCCTCTTCAGCACACAAGCAGCTTTGCAACGGTGTCACCATCATTGCAGTCTCTCCTCGGTTTCATACCTAAAAGTCCATTTGAATCCAAATTCTCAGGTGGTCTCTCTCAGCTGCCCAGCAGCACAGTGAGTACAGCACGAACGTTTGGCCTCTGCTCCCACAGCAGAAGAGCCAGGATTGAAAGCTGGTGCTGGACCTGTTCAGCACACAATCACCTTTACATTGGTGCCTCCATCGTTGCTTTCACTGCTCACTTTCATACAGGAAAAGCATTTGAATGGAATCAGTCCAGAGCCTGCTCTCTGCTGCGCAGCAACACAGTCAGCACAGAATGAACAGTGGCATCTGCTCCCACAGCAGAAGGACCAGCAGGGAAAGCTAGTGCTGGGCCTCTTCAGCACACAGTCAGCTTTGCAACGGTGTCACCATCATTGCAGTCTCTCCTCGGTTTCATACCTAAAAGTCCATTTGAATCCAAATTCTCAGGTGGTCTCTCTCAGCTGCCCAGCAGCACAGTGAGTACAGCACGAACGTTTGGCCTCTGCTCCCACAGCAGAAGAGCCAGGATTGAAAGCTGGTGCTGGACCTGTTCAGCACACAATCACCTTTACATTGGTGCCTCCATCGTTGCTTTCACTGCTCACTTTCATACAGGAAAAGCATTTGAATGGAATCAGTCCAGAGCCTGCTCTCTGCTGTGCAGCAACACAGTCAGCACAGAATATATAGATATAAATGAAAACACAGTAAACCTAACAAAGTGAGCAAAATAAAGCATGTTCAAGAGCATTCTAGTGACCCACAGAGGTTCTCAGCCCTAACCCTAACCCTAAACCATTTCTCCCCTGTAACTGTAACAAAGTGAGTGTAATACTATATATATAGATATATAGGAAAACACAGTAAACCTAACAAAGTGAGCAAAATAAAGCATGTTCAAGAGCATTCTAATGACCCACAGAAGTTCTCAACCCTAATCCTAACCCTAACCCTAACCCATTTCTCCCCTGTAACAAAGTGAGTGTAATACTACATATATAGATATATAGGAAAACACAGTAAACGTAACAAAGTGAGCAAAATAAAGCATGTTCAAGAGCATTCTAATGACCCACAGAGGTTCTCAACCCTAACCCCCTAACCTAACCCTAAACCTAACCCTGACCCATTTCTCCCCTGTAACTTTAAGAAAGTGAGTGTAATACTATATATAGAGATATATAGGAAAACACAGTAAACCTAACAAAGTGAGCAAAATAAAGCATGTTCAAGAGCATTCTAATGACACACAGTGGTTCTCAACTGTAACCCTAACCCTAATTCTAACCCTAACCCTAACCCTAACCCTAACCCATTTCTCCCCTGTAACTGTAACAAAGTGAGTGTAATACTATATATATAGATATATAGGAAAACACAGTAAACCTAACAAAGTGAGCAAAATAAAGCATGTTCAAGAGCATTCTAATGACCCACAGAGGTTCTCAACCCTAACCCTAACCCTAACCCTAACCCTAACCCTCACCCTAACCCATTCCTCCCCTGTAACTGCAACAGTGAGTGTAATACTATATATATAGATATATAGGAAAACACAGTAAACGTAACAAAGTGAGCAAAATAAAGCATGTTCAAGAGCATTCTAATGACCCACAGAAGTTCAAACGTAACCCTAACCCTAACCCTAAACCTAACCCTAACCCTAACCCTAACCCTAACCCGAACCCATTCCTCCCCTGTAACTGCAACAAAGTGAGTGTAATACTATATATATAGATATATAGGAAAACACAGTAAACGTAACAAAGTGAGCAAAATAAAGCATGTTCAAGAGCATTCTAATGACCCACAGAGTTTCTCAACCCTAACCCTAACCCATTTCTCCCCTGTAACTGTAACAAAGTGATTGCAAAACTATACATGTAGGTATATAGGAAAACACAGTAAACGTAACGAAGTGAGCAAAATCAAGCATGTTCAAGAGCATTCTAATGACCCACAGAGGTTCTCAACCCTAACCCTAACCCTAACCCTAACCCTAACCCATTCCTCCCCTGTAACTGCAACAAAGTGAGTGTAATACTATATATATATATATATAGGAAAACACAGTAAACGTAACAAAGTGAGCAAAATAAAGCATGTTCAAGAGCATTCTAATGACACACAGAGGTTCTCAACCCTAACCCTAACCCTAATCCTAACCCTAACCCTAACCCTAACCCTAACCCTAACCCTAACCCTACCGTTTCTCCCCTGTAACTGCAACAAAGTGAGTGTAATACTATATATATAGATATATAGGAAAACACAGTAAACGTAACAAAGTGAGCAAAATCAAGCATGTTGAAGAGCATTCTAATGACCCACAGTGGTTCTCATCGCGAACCCTAACCCTAAATTTAACCCTAACCCATTTCTCCCCTGTAACTGTAACAAAGTGAGTGTAATACTATATAGAGAGATATATAGGAAAACACAGTAAACGTAACAAAGTGAGCAAAATAAAGCATGTTCAAGAGCATTCTAATGACCCACAGAGGTTCTCAAGCCTAACCCTAACCCTAACCCTAACCCTAACCCTAACCCATTTCCCCCAGTAACTGTAACAAAGTGAGTGTAATACTATATATATAGATATATAGGAAAACACAGTAAACGGAAAAAGTGAGCAAAATAAAGCATGTTCAAGAGCATTCTAATGACCCACAGAAGTTCTCAACCCTAACCCTAACCATAACCCTAACCCATTTCTGCCCTGTAACTGTAACAAAGTGAGTGTAACACTATATATGTAGATATATGGGAAAACACAGTAAACGCAACAAAGTGAGCAAAAAAAAGCATGTTCAAGAGCATTCTAATGACCCACAGAGGTTCTCAAGCCTTACCCGAACCCTAACCCTAACCCTAACCCTTTTCTCCTACTGTAATCGTAACAAAGTGAGTGTAATACTATATATAGAGATATATAGGAAAACACAGTAAACGTAACAAAGTGAGCAAAATAAAGCATGTTCAAGAGCATTCTAATAACCCACAGAGGTTCTCAAACCTAACCCTAACCCTAACCCATTTCTCCCCTGTAACCGTAACAAAGTGAGTGTAATACTATATAGAGAGATATATAGGAAAACACAGTAAACTTAACAAACTGAGCAAAATAAAGCATGTTCAAGAGCATTCTAATGACCCACAGAGGTTCTCAAACCTAACCCTAACCCTAACCCATTTCTCCCCTGTAACCGTAACAAAGTGAGTGTAATACTATACATAGAGATATATAGGAAAACACAGTAAACGTAACAAAGTGAGCAAAATCAAGCATGTTCAAGAGCATTATAACGACGCACAGAGGTTCTCAACCCTAACCCTAACCCTAAATTTCACCCTAACCCATTTCTCCCCTGTAACTGTAACAAAGTGAGTGTAATACTATATAGTGAGATATATAGGAAAACACAGTAAACGTAACAAAGTGAGCAAAATAAAGCATGTTCAAGAGCATTCCAATGACCCACAGAGGTTCTCAACCCTAACCCTAACCCTAACCCTAATCCATTTCTCCCCGATAACTTTAGCAAATTGAGCGCAATAATATATATATATAGATATATAGGAAAACACAGTAAACGTAACAAAGTGAGCAAAATAAAGCATGTTCAAGAGCATTCTAATGACCCACAGAGGTACTCAACCTTGACCCTAACCCTAACCCAAACCCTAACCCGTCAGCCTAACCGTAACTCTTAACAGTAACCTT
>NW_026642190.1:0-863 GCF_028554395.1 Pezoporus wallicus | reverse complement strand
GAGGAGGATCGAAAGAATGCAACTCCCATGGGTTGAGACAAGAACAGTCCAGCAACCAATGTATAACACAAATCACCACCGCTACTGTCAACTAAAACAATGATAAGGGAAAATAACAAGGGAAGAGAATACGATACCACTGGCCAAGAAAACGAGTCCCACCCGGAAGCCTGTGTCCTTCCGGGTAACTCCCAGTTGCCCCCCACCCCGGGCATGACGTGCTGTGGTATGGAATACCTCCCTGGCTAGCCCGGGTCAGGCGCCCCATCTCTGCTTCCTTACAGCTTCCCCTCCTCCCTGGCAGAGCATGAGCCTCACAAAGTCCTTGGTCAGGGTAAACATCACTTAGCAACAACCGAAAACATCGGCTTCACCAACACTGTTCTCAGGCTGGAAGTCAAAACACAGCACTGCACCAGCTACCACAAAGGAGAAACATGACTGCTACTGCTGAACCCAGGACAGTGAGGATGAGATCCAGCAGCACTCCTCTCTTGGCTGGCTCATCCACCATTTGCAGGAGGAAATTATCATCCATACACTGGAGGAACCTCCTGGACTGTGGCTGGGTTGCTGAGTGGTCCTTCCAGCAAACATCAGGGAAGTTAAAATCCCCCACAACGACCATGGCCTGTGACTGTGAGGCCGCTCTCAGCTGCCTGTAGAAGGCCTCGTCAACTTCTTCACCCTGATCTGGTGTTCTGTAACAGACACCCACAACAGTATCGCCCCTGCCAGCCTGCCCCTTAATTCTCACCCACAGACTCTCAACTCGCTCGTCATCTGTCCCTGGACAGAACTCGGTGCATTGTAGTTGCTCCCGCACATAAAGAACAACCCCACCACCCCTCCTGGCTGGCCTG
>NW_026642189.1:0-8642 GCF_028554395.1 Pezoporus wallicus | reverse complement strand
GGGGTCCCCAATGCTGCGCTATGGGGTGCCCCGCATGTGGGTGTCCTCAAGGCTCTGCTATGGGGTGCCCCACACATGGGGGTCCCTGATGCTCTTCTATGGGGTGCCCCACATGTGGGGGTCCCCAGTGCTCTTCTATGGGGCGCCCCACACATGGGGGTCCCCAAGGCTCTGCTATGGGGTGCCCCACACATGGGGGTCCCCGATGCTCTGCTATGGGGCGCCCCACACATGGGGGTCCCCAATGCTCTTCTATGGGGCGCCCCACACATGGTGACACCAATGCTCTGCTATGGGGTGCCCCACACATGGGGGTCCCCAATGCTGTGCTATGGGGTGCCCCACACATGGGGGTCCCCAGTGCTGTGCCATGGGGCGCCCCACACATGGGGGTCCCCAATGCTTTGCTATGGGGCGCCCCACACATGGGGGTCCCCAGTGCTGTGCTATGGGGTGCCCCACACATGGGGGTCCTCAGTGCTGTGCCATGGGGCGCCCCACACATGGGGGTCCTCAAGGCTCTGCTATGGGGTGCCCCACACATGGGGGTCCCTGATGCTCTTCTATGGGATGCCCCACATGTGCTATGGGGTGCCCCACACATGGGGGTCCCCACGGTGCCACCTCCTCCCCATAGGGCCCCCCCGGCAAGGACGGGCTCCCCGGGCACCCAGGACAGCGAGGGGAAGGGGTGAGCGGCTTAATGAGGGTTAATTAGGGGTTAATTAGGGGTTAATGAGGGTTAATGAGGGGTTAATTAGGGGTTAATGAGGGTTAATTAGGGGTTAATTAGGGGTTAATGAGGGGTTAATTAGGGGTAATGAGGGGTTAATGAGGGTTAATGAGGGGGTAATGAGGGGTTAATTAAGGGTTAACGAGGGGTTAATTAAGGGTTAATTAAGGGTTAATGAGGGGTTAATGAGGGGGTAATTAGGGGTTAATGAGGGGTTAATTAAGGGTTAATGAGGGGTTAATGAGGGGTTAATTGGGGTTAATGGGGGTTAATTAGGGGTAATGAGGGTTAATTAAGGGTTAACGAGGGGGCAATGAGGGGTTAATCAGGGGTTAATTAAGGGTTAATGAGGCGTTAATTAAGGGTTAATGAGGGGTTAATTAAGGGTTAATGAGGGGTCAATTAAGGGTCAATGAGGGGTTAATTAAGGGTTGTTGGGTTAATGAGGGGTTAATTAAGGGTTAATGAGGGGTTAATTAAGGGTTAATGAGGGGTCAATTAAGGGTTAATGAGGGGGTAATTAAGGGTTGATGGGTTAAAGAGGAGTTAAGTAGGGGGTTAATGAGGGGTTAATGGGGTGTTAATTAGGGGTTAATGAGGGGGTAATGAGGGGTTAATTAAGGGTTAATTAGGGGTTAATGAGGGGTTAATTAAGGGTTAATGAAGGGTTAATAAACGGTTAATCGGGGGTTAATTAGGGTTAATTAAGGGTTATTTAAGGGTTAATGAGGGGTTAATTACCCGTTAATGAGGGGGTAATTAAGGGTTGATGGGGTTAAAGGGGGTTAATTAGGGGGTAATGAGGGGTTAATGAGTCGTTAATTAGGGGTTAAATGAAGGGTTACTGAGGGGGTAATGAATGGGTAATGAGGGGTTAATGAAACGGTAATGAGGGGGTAATGAATGGGTAATGAATGGGTAATGAATGGGTAATGAATGGGTAATGTGGGATTAATTAGGGATTAATGAGGGGTTAATGGGGGTTAATGAGGGGGTAATGAGGGGATAATGGGGGTTAATGAGGGGGTAATGGGTTAATGAAGGGTTAATGAGGGGTTAATAAATGGGTAATGAGGGGTTAATGAGTGGGGTAATGAGGGATTAATTAGGGGTAATGAGGGGTTAATGAGGGGTTAATTAGGGGGTAATGAGGGGTTAATGAGGGGTTAATTAAGGGTTAATGAGGGGTTAATTAAGGGTTAATGAGGGGGGTAATTAGGGGTTAACGAGGGGGGGTAATTAGGGGTTAATGAGGGGTTAATTAAGGGTTAATCAGGGGTTAATTAAGGGTTAATCAGGGGTTAGTTAAGGGTTAATGAGGGGTTAATTACGGGTAAATGAGGGGGTAATTAAGGGTTGATAAGGTTAACGGGGGTTAATTAGGGGGTAATGAGGGGTTAATGAGTTGTTAATTAGGGGTTAATGAAGGGTTAATGAGGGGGTAATGAATGGGTAATGAGGGGTTAATGAACCGGTAATGAGGGGGTAATGAATGGGTAATGAATGGGTAATGAATGGGTAATGAATGGGTAATGTGGGATTAATTAGGGATTAATGAGGGGTTAATGGGGGTTAATGAGGGGGTAATGAGGGGATAATGGGGGTTAATGAGGGGGTAATGGGTTAATGAAGGGTTAATGAGGGGTTAATAAATGGGTAATGAGGGGTTAATGAGTGGGGTAATGAGGGATTAATTAGGGGTTAATGGGGGGTAATGATGGGTTAATTGAGGGTTAATGAGGGGGTAATGAGGGGGTAATGAAGGGTTAATGACGGGTTAATGAGGGGTTAATTAAGTGTTAATGAGGGGAAATGAAGAGTTAAGTAGCGGTTAATTAGGGTTAAGGAGGGGGTAATGAGGGGTTAATTAGGGGTTAATGAGGGTTTCATTACGGGTTAATTAGATGCTAATTAGGTGTTACTTACAGGCTAATTACGTTTTAATTACGGGTTAATTACTGGTTAATTGCCGGTTACTTATGGATAAACTCTCTGTTAATTACGGGTTCTTTATGGGTTAAATAAGGGTTAATTGAGGATTCATTAAGGGTTAATTACGGGATAATTGCAGGTTAATTGCGGGTTAATTATGGGTTCATGAAGGGTTAATTATGTTTTTATTACGTGTTAATTAGGGCTTAATTGCGGGTTAATTTATGGGTTAATCACGGGATTATTACAGGTTAATTGCGGGTTAATTACCGGGTAAATACGTGTTAATTATGGGTTAATTATGGGTGAATTATGGCTTAATTATGGGATAATTTCGGGCTAATTATGGGATAATTACAGGTTAATTGTGGGTGAATTACCGGTTAATTACGGGTTAATTACGAGTTACTTAAGGGTTAATTCCATGTTAATTAGGGGTTAATTAGGGGATAATTACAGGTTAATTATGGGATAATTAACGGTTACTTACGCATTCATTAAGTGTTACTTATGGGTTAATTAGGGGTTAATTATGGTTTCCTAGGGGTTGATTATGTGTTAATATTATGAATTATATGTTAATCAAGGGGTAATGACGCGTTAATTACATATTAATTATATGTTAATGAATGGGTAATCCCATGTTAATTACCTGTTAATTACGGGTTCATCCCTCACTCCTGGTCCTCCCCCCCCTCTTTCCATAGGGATTCCAAGGGAAAACCGGGCCCCCGGGACCCCCGGGCGTCGTCGGCCCCCCCGTGAGCGCCCCCCATAGAGCCCCATTGAGCCCCATTGAACCCCATTGAACCCCATTGAACCCCATTGAACCCCATTGAACCCCATTGATCCCCATTGAACCCCATTGATCCCCATAGAGCCCCATAGAGCCCCATTGAACCCCATTGAACCCCATTGAACCCCATTGAACCCCATTGAACTCCATTATAACCCCATTGAGCCCCATTGAACCCCATTGAACCCCATTGAACCCCATTGAGCCCCATTGAGCCCCATTGAACCCCATTGCCCCCCATTGACCCCCCATTGCCCCCATTGACCCCATTGACCCCCATTGATCCCCATTGCCCCCCATTGCCCCCCATTGCCTCCCATTGACCCCCATTGCCCCCCATTGCCTCCCATTGACCCCATTGACCCCCATTGACCCCCCATATTGACCCCCATTGACCCACGTTGACCCCCATTGATCCCCATTGAGCCCCATTGAGCCCCATTGACCCCTATTGAGCCCCATTGATCCCCATTGCCCCGGATTGCCCCCCATTGCCTCCCATTGCCCCCATTGACCCCATTCACCCCCATTCACCCCCATTGACCCCATTGCCTCCCATTGACCCCCATTGCCCCCCATAGAGCCCCATAGACCCCATTGCACCCCATTGATCCCCATTGATCCCCGTTGACACCCATTGACTCCCATTGCCCCCATTGCCTCCCATTGACCCCCATTGCCTCCCATTGCCCCCCATTGACCCCCATTGCCCCCCATTGCCATTGCCCCCCATTGCCCTCCCATTGCCCCCCCCCATTGCCCCCCATTGACCCCCATTGCCCCCATTGCCCCCCATTGACCCCCATTGCCTCCCATTGACCCCCATTGTCCCCATTGCCCCCCATTGACCCCCATTGCCTCCCATTGACCCCCATTGCCCCCCATTGCCCCCCATTGACCCCCATTGCCCCCTATGGCCCCCATTGCCCCCCATTGACCCCCATTGCCCCCCCATTGCCCCCCATTGCCCCCATTGCCCCCATTGCCCCCATTGATCCCCATTGACCCCCATTGCCTCCCATTGCCCCCATTGCCCCCCATTGATCCCCATTGACCCCCATTGACTCCCATTGACCCCCATTGATCCCCGTTGACACCCATTGACTCCCATTGCCCCCCATTGCCCCCCATTGACCCCCATTGCCCCCCATTGCCCCCCATTGCCTCCCATTGACCCCCATTGATCCCCATTGAGCCCCATTGATCCCCATTGACCACCGTTGCGCCCCATTGATCCCCATTGATCCCCATTGATCCCCATTGACTCCCATTGACCTCCATTGACCCCCATTGCCCCCCATTGCCCCCCATTGACTCCCATTGATCCCCATCCATTGACCCCCATTAATCCCCATTGACTCCCACTGACCCGCATTGACTCCCATTGACCCCCACCCCCATTGACCCCATTGATCCCCATAGGCCCCCATTGCCCCCCATTGCCTCCCATTGCCCCCATTGCCCCCCATTGACTCCCATTGACCCCCATTGACTCCCATTGACACCCATTGACTCCCATTGACCCCCATTGACCCCCATTGACCCCCATTGACCCCCATTGACCCCCATTGCCCCCCATTGCCCCCCAGGGCTCCGCCGGCGAATCCGGCCCTATGGGAGAGCGCGGTCATCCCGGTCCTCCCGGTCCCCCCGGCGAGCAGGGGCTTCCGGGGCCCTCCGGCAAGGACGGCCCCAAGGTGAGGCCTCCCCATTGGTTGAATCCTTTGGGATTGATTTAAGCCCCCCCCCCCCCCTTCATCCAATCCCCTTCCTCTGCCCCATAGGGAGATCCCGGCCCCACCGGGCCCCCCGGCAAGGATGGACCCGCGGGATTGAGGGGGTTCCCTGGCGAGCGCGGCCTGCCCGGCACGGCGGTGAGTGGAGCCCTATGGAGCCCTATGGATCCCCATGGAGCCCTATGGAGCCCTATGGGAGGCCCCATAGAGCCCTATGGAGCCCTATGGAGCCCTATGGAGCCCTATGGGAGGCCCCATAGAGCCCTATGGAGCCCTATGGAGCCCTATGGAGCCCTATGGGAGGGCCCATAGAGCCCTATGGAGCCCTATGGAGCCCTATGGAGCCCTATGGGAGGCCCCATAGAGCCCTATGGAGCCCTATGGAGCCCTATGGAGCCCTATGGAGCCCTATGGAGCCCTATGGGAGGCCCCATAGAGCCCTATGGAGCATTATGGGAGGCCCCATAGAGCCCTATGGAGCCCTATGGAGCCCTATGGGAGGCCCCATAGATCCCTATGGGAGGAACCATGGATCCCTATGGAGCCCTATGGAGCCCTATGGAGCCCTATGGGAGGCCCCATAGAGCCCTATGGAGCCCTATGGAGCCCTATGGAGCCCTATGGGAGGCCCCATTGAGCCCTATGGAGCCCTATGGAGCCCTATGGAGCCCTATGGAGCCCTATGGATCCCTATGGAGCCCTATGGGAGGCCCCATAGAGCCCTATGGATCCCTATGGAGCCCTATGGGAGGCCCCATAGAGCCCTATGGAGCCCTATGGAGCCCTATGGAGCCCTATGGGAGGCCCCATAGAGCCCTATGGAGCCCTCTGGAGCCCTATGGAGCCCTATGGGAGGCCCCATAGAGCCCTATGGAGCCCTATGGAGCCCTATGGAGCCCTATGGGAGGCCCCATAGATCCCTATGGGAGGAACCATGGATCCCTATGGAGCCCTATGGAGCCCTATGGAGCCCTATGGAGCCCTATGGATCCCTATGGAGCCCTATGGGAGGCCCCATAGAGCCCTATGGATCCCTATGGAGCCCTATGGGAGGCCCCATAGAGCCCTATGGAGCCCTATGGAGCCCTATGGAGCCCTATGGGAGGCCCCATAGAGCCCTATGGAGCCCTATGGAGCCCTATGGAGCCCTATGGGAGGCCCCATAGATCCCTATGGAGCCCTATGGGAGGCCCCATAGATCCCTATGAAGCCCTATGGGAGGCCCCATAGAGCCCTATGGAGCATTATGGGAGGCCCCATAGAGCCCTATGGATCCCTATGGATCCCTATGGAGCCGTATGGGAGGCCATATAGATCCCTATGGAGCCCTATGGGAGGCCATATAGATCCCTATGGAGCCCTATGGGAGGCCATATAGATCCCTATGGAGCCCTATGGGAAGCCCCATGGATCCCTATGGAGCCCTATGGGAAGCCCCATAGATATCTATAGATCACTATGGTTCCCTTTGGATCCCTATGGATCCCTATGGAGCCCTATGGGAGGCCCCATAGAGCCCTATGGAGCCCTATGGAGCCCTATGGGAGGCCCCATAGATCCCTATGAAGCCCTATGGGAGGCCCCATAGAGCCCTATGGAGCATTATGGGAGGCCCCATAGAGCCCTATGGAGCCCTATGGAGCCCTATGGAGCCCTATGGGAGGCCCCATAGATCCCTATGGAGCCCTATGGGAGGCCCCATAGATCCCTATGAAGCCCTATGGGAGGCCCCATAGAGCCCTATGGAGCATTATGGGAGGCCCCATAGAGCCCTATGGATCCCTATGGAGCCCTATGGAGCCCTATGGGAGGCCATATAGATCCCTATGGAGCCCTATGGGAAGCCCCATGGATCCCTATGGAGCCCTATGGGAAGCCCCATAGATCTCTATAGATCACTATGGTTCCCTTTGGATCCCTATGGATCCCTATGGAGCCCTATGGGAGGCCCCATAGAGCCCTATGGAGCCCTATGGGAGGCCCCATAGAGCCCTATGGAGCCCTATGGATTCCCCATTGAGCCCTATGGGAGGCCCCATAGAGCCCTATGGAGCCCTATGGATTCCCCATGGAGCCCTATGGGAGGCCCCATAGATCCCTATGGAGCCCTATGGGAGGCCCCATAGAGCCCTATGGAGCCCTATGGAGCCCTATGGAGCCCTATGGGAGGCCCCATAGAGCCCTATGGAGCCCTATGGAGCCCTATGGGAGGACCCATGGATCCCTATGGAGCCCTATGGAGCCCTATGGAGCCCTATGGGAGGCCCCATAGAGCCCTATGGAGCCCTATGGATTCCCCATGGATCCCTATGGGAGGCCTCATAGATCCCTATGGATCCCTATGGATCCCTATGGGAGGCCACATGGAGCCCTATGGGAGGCCCCATGGAGCCCTATGGATCCCTATGGAATTCCCAATGGATCCCCATGGAATTCCCCATGATCCCTATGAAATTCCCAATGGATCCCCATGGAATTCCCAATGGATCCCTATGGAATTCCCCATGGATCCCTATGGAATTCCCAATGGATCCCCATGGATTCCCAATGGATCCCCATGGAATTCCCCATGGATCCCTATGGAATTCCCAATGGATCCCTATGGATTCCCTATGGAATCACCCCACTGAGCACCCTGCTTCCTCCTATAGGGCGGCCCAGGGCTGAAGGGCAACGAGGGACCCACCGGCCCCCCAGGACCTGCTGTGAGTATCCCCATAGGTCTCTATGGGTCACGGTGCCCCATGGCTCTCTATGGGTCACGGTGCCCCATGGCTCTCTATGGGTCACGGTGCCCCATGGCTCTCTATGGGTCACGGTGCCCCACGGCTCTCTATGGGTCACGGTGCCCCATGGCTCTCTATGGGTCACGGTGCCCCATGGCTCTCTATGGGTCACGGTGCCCCATGGCTCTCTATGGGTCACGGTGCCCCACGGCTCTCTATGGGTCACTGTGCCCCACGGCTCTCTATGGGTCACAGTGCCCCACGGCTCTCTATGGGTCACGGAGCCCCACGGCTCTCTATGGGTCACGGTGCCCCATGGCCTTCTATGGGTCACGGTGCCCCATGGCTCTCTATGGGTCACGGTGCCCCATGGCTCTCTATGGGTCACGGAGCCCCATGGCTCTCTATGGGTCACGGTGCCCCATGGCTCTCTATGGGTCACGGTGCCCCATGGCTCTCTATGGGTCACGGTGCCCCATGGCTCCCTATGGGTCACTGCCCCATTGCTCCCTATGGCTCAGTGCTGCCCCATTGCTCCCTATGGGTCACTGCCCCATTGCTCCCTATGGCTCAGTGCTGCCCCATTGCTCCCTATGGGTCACTGCTGCCCCATTGCTCCCTATGGGTCACTGCCCCATTGCTCCCTATGGCTCACTGCCCCATTGCTCCCTATGGGTCACTGCCCCAATGCTCCCTATGGGTCACTGCCCCATTGCTCC
>NW_026642188.1:0-869 GCF_028554395.1 Pezoporus wallicus | reverse complement strand
AAAGTATAGAGGTGATGACCACACTAGGAACACAAGCCAGATCAGTTTCATGGTCAATGAGTCTATTGTGTTACAAGTCATTGCCATAAAATACAGCAAAACAAGAAGCTTAGCCCAAGCCCCCCAGCTGATAAACACTAAACCAGCATATACTGGCTGTAAGTAAGTTCCGACATGGTGAAACTCCAAGATCAAAATCAAGACTCCTTCTTCCCCCTCCTGCTCCTGGAGGGATGGGGAGGAGAATCGAAAGAATGTAACTCCCACAGGTTGAGATAAGAACAGTCCAGTAACTAAGGTATAACACAAAACCGCTACTGCTACCATCAGGAATAATAATGGTGAGGGAAATAACAAGGGAAGAGAATACAATACCAGCCGCTGACCGATACCCAGACCTACTGAGCAGTGAACTAGCCCTTCCGGGTAACTGCCCCAGTATACATCCTGGGCATGACATGCTGTGTTATGGAATACCCCTTTGGCTAATTTGGGTCAGGTGTCCTGTCTCTGCTTCCTCCTGGCTTCCCCTCTCCCTGTCAGACCATGAGACTCAGAAAGTCCTTGGTCAGACTAAACATTTGAGCAGTAACTAAAACCATTGTTGTTACCAGCACTGTTCCCCAGCTGAAAGTCAAAAACACAGCACTGCCCCAGCTACTAAGAAGGAGAAAAATGACTGCTACTGCTGAACCCAGGACACATTACTAATTAATATCCTCATTAACACAGTGCAAAGGGAAAAGTTGTTTATTAAAGGTTAATGTCATTGCTGCTTTTACTGTGCCTTGGATGGTTACAATTTTTTCCTAAGTATTTCATTAAACTGACATGTAACAATATGATTTTAATAACGTATGTGCAACCAT
>NW_026642187.1:0-8643 GCF_028554395.1 Pezoporus wallicus | reverse complement strand
TGTCTCCATTAGCTGGCCCTCCCCAGCCAATGAGCGAGTGCGGATTGGAGCCTTTTATTTGCATATAGGAAGGTTGGGGTGTGTTGCAGCCCTTTTCCGGACGCTTTGGGTGGCTCTGAAAAGAGCCTTTGGGTTAAAGAAAGGATAAACCGAGGCCACCAAAAGCGAACTCAAACCCCCGTCGGGGCTCCCCGCCCGCCCTCCCTTTTCACTTGCCCTTGGCCTTGTGGCTGTCGCTCTTCTTGGGCAGCAGCACTGCCTGGATGTTGGGCAGCACTCCGCCCTGAGCGATGGTAACGCCGCCCAGCAGCTTGTTGAGCTCCTCGTCGTTGCGCACGGCGAGCTGCAAGTGCCGGGGGATGATGCGCGTTTTCTTGTTGTCCCGAGCCGCGTTGCCGGCCAGCTCTAAGATCTCGGCCGTTAAATACTCCATCACGGCCGCTAAATAAACCGGAGCGCCGGCGCCCACCCGCTCCGCGTAGTTCCCCTTGCGAAGCAAGCGGTGAACGCGGCCCACGGGGAACTGGAGGCCGGCTCGGGACGAGCGCGACTTGGCCTTAGCGCGGCTCTTACCGCCCTGCTTCCCCCTCCCCGACATCGCTGCTCTACAACTGCTCCCAGCCCCGCTCCGACGCGTCTATTTATACCCTCTCTCGGATCCAAACGGCGCGTTGCGATTGGTCAAACACTCACAGCCAATAGAAAACCGCCGTCTCCTGACCAATGGCAGGGTGCGCTTTGGAGCCGCCTCATCGCTATGGAGCCGAAGGGGAAAGGCAGCGTTGTGGGGCTTGGGGCTCCGAGCAGAGCGGGCTTTATTCCGGTACCGGGTTATGGGGAGCGCTCCCCCCCTGCTTCACACACGGAGAAGGGGCCGTTTACAGCCGTCTTTAAGACGCGGATTGACTCCATTTGTTAGAGTTGTAACGGAGGTTTGCCACTCAGTTCGTTTATAGTCCGTATAACGATGGCCTGAGATCGTTTTCACGGCTAATACATACGCGAAACCTATCGGTTTCCGGGCGTTCGCCCCGTTGATGCGCTCGAGCAGTGCCTCCTGGTGGCTGTGGTTAGGGGGTCGTGAGGAGGAAGGCTTCGTGTTGCTCTTCATCACCGCGAGGAACGCAGACTCGATGGGGTTTCGGCTCCTATCCAAAGCTCAAGCTGGTTTTATGTATCTTAAAGTAGAAACCTGTTATGTTTGCAAATGTGACTCTATTTCCTGCTCCTTTTCTTTCTAAAGACAACAAGAATGTCTTAAATATTAAGCTATGAATCCTATCTACCACAATAGCTTCACCGTTCTAGCCACTTTGACTCCTACAGCTCTGCTTCAGCAAGCAGGCACAACGTTAACCCTTTATTTCCCGGTATTGTCAGCGTAAGAACTGACACATCCTTGTAAGCAATACAAAAAACTATGAAAATCTGTATCAAGATGCACCATTAGACAAAGTTTCCTTGTTCTAAACTACAAGGTTTTAGGCCAGGCATCCTGTATCCTTCTCGTTGTTATGTTAGTTTTAGTGCTGAGGCTACCAAAGCAAAGTTACAGCATTCTTTTAATACACAGAAGTCTACTCTTGATTCGAAAACTTTTCAAATATAGCAATTTCCATTGCTCTATATAATCATTTTAACGTGAAAATGCACTCTTTTTATCTACTCTTTTTCACTTTTTATCACTCTTTTTATCTACTTTTTATCTGCTCTTTTTATCCACTTTTTATCTGCTCTTTTTCACTTTTTATCACTCTTTTTATCCCCTTTTTATCTACTCTTTTTCACTTTTTATCACTCTTTTTATCCACTTTTTATCTACTCTTTTTCACTTTTTATCACTCTTTTTATCTGCTCTTTTTATCACTTTTTATCTACTCTTTTTCACTTTTTATCACTCTTTTTATCTGCTCTTTTTATCACTTTTTATCTACTCTTTTTCACTTTTTATCACTCTTTTTATCTACTTTTTATCACTCTTTTTATCTACTCTTTTTCTCTTTTTATCACTCTTTATCACTCTTTTTATCACTCTATATTTATCTATAGAATACATCCTTATCTATATGATGTACTTTTATTATAGGCCCATTCACCCTGCCCACCTGATCCTCTTTACTCCTGCGTGGAGTAGAAACGCCCCCGTTCCCTTCCACGCCCTAAAACACCGCTTTAAGAACCCTTTATCCCCCCTAACCCCGTTTCCACGCCCGTTTTCGCCGTTTCCACGCCCGTTTTCACCGTTTCCAAGCGTTCCTCCGCTAGCTCAACACCATCCACCGGCTCCTTCCTCTGGCCGCTGATTGGCCACGACTCCACCCCTTCGCCGCCACCCCATTGGTCCGCAGCGGCCTGGGAGCCGACGCCGAGCTCGCGGTTCTCACTCCGGTCCGCTCCCACTCCCCCGCCTGTTCCCCACCCCAAAAACGCCTTAGAAACCCACCCCGAAAAATGCCCGGTTTGGGGGCGTTTTCCACCCGTTTTTGGGGCGTTTTTCCCCGTTTTGGGGCGTTTTCCACCCGTTTTGGGGCGTTTTTCCCCGTTTTGGGGCGTTTCCCCCCCGTTTTGGGGCCGTTTTCCCCCGTTTCCGTCGCCACCCCATAGAGCGGCAGCCGTGGGGCTCCAACAGGAGCCCGGATAGCTCAGTCGGCAGAGCATCAGACTTTTAATCTGAGGGTCCAGGGTTCAAGTCCCTGTTCGGGCGAGCGCCGCTCTCCTTTTGCGCCCCTTTGGGGGGCCCCCATTGGCGCTTCACGGGACCTTGGGGTCGGGTTTTGGGCTGAATTCCGGCGGTTTCGGGTCCTGAGTGTGTCCCGTGTCCCCCCCCCCCCCCACCGCCTCACTTGGATGAGTCCGGAACGAACCAACTCAAGCGGTAAAAAGGGGGGGGGGACGGGATGAGGCTGGGTCCCTGCGTCCGCCCCCCCCCAAACCCCACCATTGAGGCTCATTGTGGGCCCCATACTAAAGGATTTCACCACTTTTGAGCCCCAAATCCGGCCTTTTAAGCCCCAAAACGCTGGGCCCAATGAATCCGGAGTCAAGCCCCCCAACCCCTGTTGAGCCCCATAGCCCCCAAAGGGCAGGATTTGGGCTGGTGCTGAGCCCCATTGGGGCACTTCATGGCCAGGGTTGCATGCATGGGACTTGGGGGTCCAAGCTCTGAACCCGGCTATGGGGCAGCCACACGCAGGGTGGCTCAATGGGGGGGGGACATCACCAAACCAGTTGAAACCAGTCCAAACCAGTTCAAACCACTCCAAATCAATTCACACCAATCCAAACCAGTTTAAACCATTCCAGACCAATTCACACCAGCGCAAACCAGTTTAAACCAGTCCAAACCAACCAAATCAGTTCAAACCAGTCAAAACCAGTTCAAATCAATTAACACCAATCCAAACCAGTCGGAATCATTCCAAACCGATTCACACCAGTTCAAACCAGTCCAACCCCAATGAGGTCACACCAGGCCAAACCAGTTCAAACCAGTCAAAACCAATTCACACCAATCCAAACCAGTCAAAACGATTCCAAACCAATTCACACCAGTCCAAACCAGTCAAAACCAGTCCAAATAAATTCACACCAGTCAAAATCAGTTTAAACCAGTCCAAACCAACCAAATCAGTTCAAACCAGTTGAAACCAGTCCAAATCAATTCACACCAGTCAAAACCAGTTCAAACCAACCCCAATGAGTTCACACCAGTTGAAACCAGTAAGAACAAGTTCACCCCAGGGCAAACCAGTTCAAACCAGTCCAATTCACACCAGTCCCAAACAACTCCAATGAGTTCACACCACTCGAAACCAGTCGAAATCAATTCACCCCAGTCCAAACCAGTTCAAACCAGTCCAATTCACACCAGTCCCAAACAACTCCAATGAGTTCACACCACTCGAAACCAGTCGAAATCAATTCACCCCAGTCCAAACCAGTTCAAACCAGTCCAAATTCACACCAGTCCCAAACAACTCCAATGAGTTCACACCACTCGAAACCAGTCGAAATCAATTCACCCCAGTCCAAACCAGTTCAAACCAGTCCAATTCACACCAGTCCCAAACAACTCCAATGAGTTCACACCACTCGAAACCAGTCCAAATCAATTCACCCCAGTCCAAACCAGTTCAAACCAGTCCAATTCACACCAGTCCCAACCAACCCCAATGAGTTCACACCACTCGAAACCAGTCCAAATCAATTCACCCCAGTCCAAACCAGTTCACACCAGTTCAAACCAGTCCAATTCACACCAGTCCCAAACAACTCCAATGAGTTCACCCCAGTCCAAACCAGTTCAAACCAAACCCAATGAGTTCACACCAGTCCAAACCAGTCGAAATCAATTCACCCCAGTCCAAACCAGTCCAAACCAGTTCAAACCAGTCCAATTCACACCAGTCCCAACCAACCCCACCGAGTTCACCCCAGTCCAAACCAACCCCAATGAGTTCACCCCAGTCCAAACCAGTTCAAACCAACCCCAATGAGTTCACCCCAATCCAAACCAGTCCAAACCAACCCCAATGAGTTCACCCCAGTCCAAACCAGTTCAAACCAACCCCAATGAGTTCACCCCAGTCCAAACCAGTTCAAACCAACCCCAATGAGTTCACCCCAGTCCAAACCAGTTCAAACCAACCCCAATGAGTTCACCCCAATCCAAACCAGTCCAAACCAACCCCAATGAGTTCACCCCAATCCAAACCAGTTCAAACCAACCCCAATGAGTTCACCCCAGTCTAAACCAGTTCAAACCAACCCCAATGAGTTCACCCCAGTCCAAACCAGTTCAAACCAACCCCAATGAGTTCACCCCAGTCCAAACCAGTCCAAACCAACCCCAATGAGTTCACCCCAGTCCAAACCAGTTCAAACCAACCCCAATGAGTTCACCCCAGTCCAAACCAGTCCAAACCAACCCCAATGAGTTCACCCCAGTCTAAACCAGTTCAAACCAACCCCAATGAGTTCACCCCAGTCCAAACCAGTTCAAACCAACCCCAATGAGTTCACCCCAGTCCAAACCAGTTCAAACCAACCCCAATGAGTTCACCCCAATCCAAACCAGTTCAAACCAACCCCAATGAGTTCACACCAATCCAAACCAGTTCAAACCAACCCCAATGAGTTCACCCCAGTCTAAACCAGTTCAAACCAACCCCAATGAGTTCACACCAATCCAAACCAGTCCAAACCAACCCCAATGAGTTCACCCCAGTCTAAACCAGTTCAAACCAACCCCAATGAGTTCACCCCAGTCCAAACCAGTTCAAACCAACCCCAATGAGTTCACCCCAGTCCAAACCAGTTCAAACCAACCCCAATGAGTTCACCCCAGTCCAAACCAGTTCAAACCAACCCCAATGAGTTCACACCAATCCAAACCAGTTCAAACCAACCCCAATGAGTTCACACCAGTCCAAACCAGTCCAAACCAGTTCAAACCAACCCCAATGAGTTCACACCAATCCAAACCAGTCCAAACCAGTTCAAACCAGTTCAAACCAGTCCCCTTTATTACAGCAGCAGCCCGTGCTGTCTCAGCACTGCCGTGAACGGCGCCGTCTTGGCCTCCACGTTGTGCTCTGCTCGACGCCGCAGGCTCTGCAACCAAAGTGGGGTGGGGGGGCGTTAAAGGGGTCCTTATGGGGGGGACCCCCATAAGGACCCCCTTTAACGGACACCCCCCCTCCTTAGGTGCCCCCCATCACTTTTGGGGTGTCCTCCCCCCTTATTTCCATTGGGGTGGGTTCAACCCCAGCCCTTTTATGGGGTTTTGGGGTGCCCCCCCTTTAAACCCCCCTTCTTTCCATTGGGGTAGCTTTAAACCCAGCCCATTTAATGTGTTCCCCCCCATCTTTTGGGTGACCCCCATCACTTTTGGGGTGCCCCCCCATTAAACCCCCCCCTTTCCATTGGGGTGGCCTCAAACCCATCCCTGGCAAAGCCCTTTTTAATACCCCCCCAATTTTTGGGTGCCCCCCCCATTTTGGGTGCTCATCCCTAGGGTGCCCCCCATCACTTTTGGGGTGCCCCCCACTTTAAATCCCCCCCCCCCCTCCATTGGGGTGGCTTCAACCCCAGCCCTTTTAAAGCCCTTTTATGGGGGACCCCCCCCATAAGGACCCCCTTTAATGGCCACCCCCCCCTTAGGTGACCCCCATTACTTTTGGGGTGCCCCCCCCTTTAAACCCCCCCTTACTTCCATTGGGGTAGCTTTAAACCCAGCCCATTTAATGTGTTCCCCCCATCTTTTGGGTGACCCCCATCACTTTTGGGGTGCCCCCTTTTGCTTCCATTGTGTGCCCTCCCCCATTTTTGGGGTGTCCCCATTATTTTGGTTACCCCATTATTCCTGTGCCCCCCCCATTTTTGGTGTCCCCCCCACTGCTTTTGGGGTGCCCCCCCTTTTTAGTTCCCCTTTATAGGATCCCTCCCATTATTTCAGTTCCCCCCACTTTTTATGGGTCCCCCCCATTTTTGGGGTGTGCCCCCCATTTTTGCCCCCCCCATTGCTTCTGGGGTGCCCCCCCTTTTTAGTTCCCCCCCCCCGTTTATACAATCCCCCATTATTTCACTTCCCCCCATTTTTGGGTTGTGCCCCCCCGTTTTTTGCCCCCCCCCCCCTTTTGGGATCCCCCCTTCGTGTTTGGTGTCCCCCCATTATTTTTGGGGTGCCTCTTTAGTTCCTCTCCCTATAGAGGATGCCCCATTATTTCAGTTCCCCCTATTTTTGGGATGTGCCCCCCCCATTTTTTACCCGCCCACCCCCCATTTTTGGGATGTGTCCCCTCCATTTTTTACCCCCCACCCCCTATTTTTGGGATGTGCCCCCCCATTTTTTACCCCCCCCCCCTCCATTTTTGGGATGTGCCCCCCCCCCATTTTTTACCCCCACCCCCTATTTTTGGGATGTGTCCCCTCCATTTTTTACCCCCCCACCCCCTATTTTTGGGATGTGCCCCCCCATTTTTTACCCCCCCCATTTTTGGGGTGTTCCCCCCCCCCCCACCATCATCTTCTTCTTCTTGTTGTATCGCAGCTTCGCCTTCTCCTTCCTCTTCTCCTCCAGCGCCGCCGTCACCGCCTGGTACTTCCAACCCACCTCATGCGCCAGGCGGCCCAGGTAGGCAAACTTGGGGGGGGTTCAATGGGAAAAGGGGGTCAAAAGACACCCCAAAACCATGGGGGGGGTCCCCAAAACCCTGCCCGTCCCCCCCCCCAAAGCTTTACCTTGCGGGTGGGCTTCAAGCGGATGATCTTGAGCGCGGCCGGAACCACCATGCGCTTGCGCTGCGGTAGCGGGGAGGAGGGAAGGGGCCAAAAGGGGGTTAAAAGGGGGGGGGGGTGTCTAAAAGGGGGTTTGGGGGGCTTAAGAGGGGGTCTAAAGGGGTTAAGGGGGAGGTTGGGGGGGTCTAAAAGGAGTTAAGGGGGATTTGGGGGGGTCTAAAGGAGATTTGGGGGGTCCAAAGGGGGTTTGGGGGGTTTATAAGGGTTAAAGGGGGGTCTAAAGGGGTTAAGGGGGGGGGGGGGGGGTCTAAAAGGAGTTAAGGGGGATTTGGGGGGGTCTAAAGGGGGGTTGGGGGGGTTTATAAGGGTTAAAAGGGGGGTGTAAAGCTGTTAAGGGGGGGGTTGGGGGGGTCTAAAGGGGATTTGGGGTGTCCAAAGGGGGTTTGGGGGGGTTTATAAGGGTTAAAGGGGGGTCTAAAGGGGTTAAGGTGGGGGGGGGAGGTCCAAAAGGAGTTAAGGGGGATTTGGGGGGGTCTAAAGGGGATTTGGGGTGTCCAAAGGGGGTTTGGGGGGGTTTATAAGGGTTAAAGGGGGGTGTAAAGCTGTTAAGGGGGGGGTTGGGGGGGTCCAAAAGGAGTTAAGCGGGATTTGGGGGGGGTCTAAAGGAGGTTTGGGGGGGGTTTATAAGGGTTAAGGGGGGGTCTAAAGGGGTTAAGGGGGAGGTGGGGGGGTCCAAAAGGAGTTAAGGGGGATTTGGGGGAGTCTAAAGGAGATTTGGGGGGTCCAAAGGGGGTTTGGGGGGGTTTATAAGGGTTAAAGGGGGGTCTAAAGGGGTTAAGGGGGAGGTTGAGGGGGTCTAAAAGGAGTTAAGGGGGATTTGGGGGGGTCTAAAGGGGGTTTGGGGGGGTCCAAATGGGGTTAAGGGGGATTTGGGGGATCCAAAGGGGGTTTGGGGGGTTTATAAGGGTTAAGGGGGGGTCTAAAGGGGTTAAGGGGGAGATTGGGGGGTCCAAAAAGGAGTTAAGGGGGATTTGGGGGGTCTAAAGGAGATTTGGGGGTGCAAAGGGGGTTTAGGGGGTTTATAAGGGTTAAAGGGGGTCTAAAGGGGTTAAGGGGGGATTTGGGGGATCCAAAGGGGGTTTGGGGGGGTTTATAAGGGTTAAGGGGGGGTCTAAAGGGGTTAAGGGGGAGATTGGGGGGGTCCAAAAGGAGTTAAGGGGGATTTGGGGGGGTCTAAAGGAGATTTGGGGGGTGCAAAGGGGGTTTAGGGGGGTTTATAAGGGTTAAAGGGGGGTCTAAAGGGGTTAAGGTGGGGGGGGGAGGTCCAAAAGGAGTTAAGGGGGATTTGGGGGGGTCTAAAGGGGATTGGGGTGTCCAAAGGGGTTTGGGGGGGGGTTTATAAGG
>NW_026642186.1:0-88304 GCF_028554395.1 Pezoporus wallicus | reverse complement strand
CTCTGCGCCTGCGCAGTGCCCCCTCTGGTCATGGGCAGGGGTCTCAAGATGAAGTAAATGAGTCTTCCTCCTGTGGGTAGGGGTCTTCAAGATGAAGTAAATGAGTCTTCCTCTTCTTGCACTTTTCACCTTTCAGTCTTCACATATGGCCTTAGGGTTTGGTCGGTATCCCAGCCATAAACCATCTGCTTCTCCCCCTTATCAGTAGATTCAGGCCTCTGCTTTTCCTTATCAATAGCTGCTTATCAATAGGATCAAGTGCCTGCATTTCCTTATCAATAGCTGCTTATCAATAGGACCAAGTGTCTGCTTTTCCTTATCAATAGGACCAGGTGCCTTTGTTCTGCTTAGCAGGCATTTACAACAGACAGTACTTTTGTTTAAGCAAGCAAATTCCTCTAACCCCCTTGTACAACCCCCCTGTACATTGGTCAACTCTCTGCATCACATGGTTTCTTTATGAGCTATCATGCCAGTTCTCAGAATATTTTGATGCATCTCAAGCTAATTTGTGCCTGCAGCTTGAAACCAGGAAAATGGGTGAGAGTGTGTGTGTGTGTAGTTCACACACCAAGCATTTTCCTGAAATAATGGAAGATCTTTACTGGCATTCTGGCCTGGTGGATGAGCCCACATGGTTTTTAAAGTGTGCCTTTCTCAATAGATTGTAACCATGAGGTGCTATGTTAGCCTGGAGATATACACATAACCACCGGGATGGTTATATGAGGTGCTTTATTAAGGCGCCGGGAATCAGGGGTATACACCCAAATCTGATTCCAACCTCGTCACATCGCGTTCACAATTTATACACTAAGAATTTCACAACTAATACATATTCAATATAGATTACATCATTAACTAATACATATGCATCAAGGATTGCCACATCAGTCTATTACGACATCAGCCTCTTCTGCGCTTGCGCAGCCCCCCTCTGGTGGTCGTCCTGATGAAGTAAGGAGTCTTTCTCAGATGAAGTAAGAAGTCTTCCTCAGCTTGTCCTATTCTCCTTTCTGTTCCTTGGACATGTCCCAACCATTGTGTGGATGCCAGCATTCTCTTATTTTCACTTGACTACTCCTGGTACTTTCGTGAGTTCTGCTTCGGTAGAGTTTCATAATACTCTCCTAAATCTACTTCATATACCCTTTTCCGTATATGGCCATGTTAGTTTTATTACTGTGGCTACCATTGTAATGTTTAGTTATAGAGTAACTATGATTCACAATAGCAAAATTTCAACTAGTTCTTAACTTTTCTAATATATAAAACCCCTTCCACTGATTAACAGATTTTTCGAATATAATTATCACCTTTATTTCATATGATTATTTGACATATAATTTTACCCATTACTAACATTTCCCCCCTTTGAAAATACTTCATCTCAGCAAGTATTTTCATCCTTTATTCTAAGTTTCTGTTTCCCGATAGGTAGTGCTTGTGGCCATCTTATTTTGGCCTCCTGACATATTTTACTAATCTGTCTTTTTATCGTTTGGTTCATCCTTTCTACTTGCCCACTAGACTGGGGTCTTCAAGGGGTATGTAAATTCCATGATATTCCCAACAATTTACTTACTTCCTGTACTATTGTTGCAACAAAGTGTGGACCTCTGTCTGATGATATTCCTAAAGGAACTCCAAACCATGGAACAATTTCTTTGAGTAACCATTTTACTGTCTCCTTTGCCTTATTGGTGCGACAGGGAAGGGCTTCTGGCCATCCAGAAAAGGTGTCAACCCCTACCAACAAATATCTGTACCCTTGTACCTTTGGTAATTCCACAAAGTCAACCTGCCAATAATCTCCTGGTTCTGCCCCTATCCTGATCCTTCCCATTTCCACTTGTCTTTTTACCACTGGGTTATTTTTCAAACAAATTTCACATTTTGATCCTACTGATTTTGCCATAGTTAACATCTGTGTGGAAATTATTCCTCATCTTAAATAAGTTACCAATGCTTCTGCACCCCAATGGCATTTCTGATGTTCAGTTTGCAGAATTTTTCGCATTATTGCTGGGGGTACTATTACTTGTCCAGTTGTTGTCGTATACCACCCTTCAGAATTCTTTTGAGCCTTTAAAAGTCCTGCCAACTTTTCATTTTCTTTTGAGTATTTTGGGTTTTCTGAAAGATATGTATGGAGTGGGCTTACCTTAAGAGGTATCAAGGCCATCATATTCCATACCTTCCGGGCTATTTATCGGGCTGTTCAATCTGCCAATGTATTTCCTTCAGATATCTTTGAAATCCCTCCTTGGTGTGCTTTGCAATGCATAACAGCCACCTGTTTAGGTTTTTGCACTGCGATTATTAATTCCAAAATCTCTTTCTGATATTTTATATTAGTTCCCTGTGAAGACAACAGTCCCCGTTCCTTCCATAATGCTCCATGTATATGTATCACACCAAATGCATATTTTGAATCAGTCCATACATTTACCCTTTTGTCATCACTCAGTTCTAATGCTCTTGTGAGAGCTATCAGCTTCGCCCGTTGAGCTGATGTTCCAGGAGGCAATGCTTTTGCTTCAATTACCTCCTGTTGCGTTGTTACGGCGTATCCTGCATACCGTGTCCTGTTCTCCACAAAACTGCTTCCATCTGTGAAAAGTTCCCAGTCTGGTTGCTCAAGAGGTACATCTTTCAAGTCTGTCCTGATTGCATATGTATGTTCGATAACCTCTATACAGTTATGTTCAAGGGTTCCTTCTTCTAGATCAGTTCCTAGAAAAGCTGCTGGATTCAACAAGTTAGTGGTTTTCAAACTCACATCATCTTGTTCTGTTAATATTGCTTGATATTTCATCATTCTGCTAGGCGATAACCAATACCCCCCTTTTTGTTCTAAGATGGTTGTTACCATGTGTGGCACAAACACTTCAATGTGTTTTCCCAAAGTCAGTTTTCTGGCCTCCTGTATTAGAACGACAGTTGCTGCTACTGCTCTTAAACATGAGGGCCATCCCGCACTTACCGGGTCTAGTTGTTTTGAAAAGTATCCCACTGGTCTCTTCCAGCTTCCCAGTTTCTGGGTTAATGCTCCCAGTGCTAATCTCTGTCTCTCATGGACAAATAACTGAAAGTCCCTTCTCAAGTCCGGGAGTCCCAATGCCAGAGATTTCATTAATGCCTCCTTCAATTTCTTAAAGGCCTCTTTCTGTGGTTTATTCCAAACAAAAGCAGGTGCTTTCTGGGCTTCATACAGGGGTTTAGCAATGAGTCCATAGTCCATTATCCACAGTCTGCACCACCCTGCCATGCCCAAAAATGTTCTCAACTCGTGTAGATTCCATGGTTCTAGAATGGCACAGATTGCCTCTATGCGGTTTATTCCCAGTTTTCGCTGTCCTTGCGAAATTTCACATCCCAAGTACAACACAGTTGTGCATGCAATTTGGGCCTTCTCTTTTGAGACCTTATAACCGTTCAGGCCTAGCTGGTTCAGGATTTCAATAGTCACTGTTATACATAATGATTCTTGTTCTGTTGCGATAAAAATGTCATCTACATATTGCAATAAGAGATATTGTGACCTTGGTACCTGTATTTTTCCTTGAGTGGTCCATATCTCCAGTTCTTTGGCCAACTGATTCCCAAAAAGAGTCGGACTATTTTTAAATCCTTGTGGAAGTCTGGTCCATGTCAGTTGTGTCTTTTGTCCATTCCGTGGGTTTTCCCATTCAAACGCAAACAGTTTCCTACTACTTTTGTCAAGGGGAATGAAGAAGAAGGCATCTTTTAGATCAATTACCGTAAACCACTTATATTTTTCCTTCACAGATGTTAACAATGTATAAGGATTTTCTACCACCAGATGGATATTTTTTGTTATTTCATTTATAGCCCTCAGATCTTGTACTAGTCTATACTCACCATTTGGTTTCTTTACTGGAGATATCGATGTATTGTATTATGATTCCATACCTCGCTTCTAGTTTCAATGGGTATTATTTAATTCTTACTGGTCTAGCTCCATCTTTAAGTTCCACCATCACCGATTGAGCCGTTTTTGATTTCCCTGGAATCTCTGTTTCCCAAGCTATTGGTATTACAGCCTGTTCCACCTCTTCTGGGATTCGAGCAATAGGTTTGTCTTTAAGAACCAAAATTTGTCCTGCTTTTGATTCGGGAATTTGAATTATTAATTCACCATTTTCAAAAATGATTGTTGCATCTAATTTAGCTAATAAGTCCCATCCCAAAAGGGAAATAGGGCATTCAGGCACATATAAAAATTCATGTGTTAATTCCTTTCCTCTGAATCGCAAGTCTAGGGGCTGCAAGAATGGCCGTACTTCTTCCTTCCCCGTGGCTCCTACAACTGTCGTTGTCTTCTTTCCTAATCTTCCATGTAAGTCATTTAAAACTGAATAGGTGGCCCCTGTATCTATTAGAAACTTTACTTCTTTATTTCCCAATTGAATTTTTACAAGGGGCTCCTCATTTCCCACCCCACCTAGTCAGCTTTGATTATCATACTCTCCCGATACCATCACCTTAGCTACCTCCGATCCTGCAAAAGGATTCATGGGGGACATAAATTGTCCTCCCCTTAATGGACATTCATTTTTCCAATGTCCCTCTTGTTTGCAATTTGCACATTGATTATATCCTAACCTTTCTGCATTCATTCTGGTCCTAGGATTATAAAATCCTCTTCCCCTGCCCCTTCCTCTAGGATTAGAGAGACTTTGTTCTCTTCCCTGTATCACTGCCAGTAAATTTTGTTGCTGTCTCCGAGAGCTCTCTTTTTCCTGATTATTATACACTTTCCAAGCCACCTCTAACAATCTTTCCAAATTTTGCAGGTCTGCTCCCTCCAGCTTCTGCAGCTTTTTCCTAATATCATCTTGGGACTGTCCTAAGAAAATTAAAGCCAATTGAGCTCTAGCCTGTTCAGTTTCTACATCCAAATCCGTATACTTCTTTGCAGTCTCTTTAAGCCTTTCTAAAAAGGTAGATGGTGATTCCGTCTTTTCCTGCCTAACGTTATATAATTTTGACCAATTTATTGTTTTGGGCATAGCATTCCGTACCCCAACGATTACCCAGTCTTGGTACCTTCGTAAATTCCTCATTCCCCCTGGTGAGTTATAATCCCACATTGGATCTTCCATCGGAAGGTTCTGATCCACATTTCCCATGACCAGCCCCTTTCTGATATCCTTCCGAAACTTTTCCCTAGCAGTTCGCAATACCATTTCCTTCTCTGTTGAATCCATAAGAGTATCTAAAAGTACTTGGATATCATCCCAGTCTGGATTCTGGGTTTTCATAATCATTTTCATTACTCAAGCTACTTTATCAGGGTTTTCTCTATATGTCCCTGACGACTGCTTCCAGATAACCAAATCCCCCGGGGAAAAGGGTACTTTAACGTATATCGGTCCTTCCGTTCCTACTCCCTATCTTAAAGATGCAAGCATTGTGTTGGGTGCCTGAACCTGTATCTTTCCTTCCCGTCCTCCCCTCCGGCGAGTTCGGTGCGAGACTGGGGTAACAGGGAGATCTGCCTTCTGGCCCTCCTTACATTCATAATCACTCTCACTTTCACTATCACTATCATCCTCCCCCCTTTCTCCACTTGTTACCGGCGGGGCTGATAGAGCCGTTGCTAAATCAAGATTTTCATCATCCCTTTTGATGCTGCAAACTATTTTCTAAGGCGAGACATCCAATACACCTTTTCCCAGCAACACACCCCTTACATTGTTCATTTGCACTTGTTTTAACAACCATAAGTCCACAAGATATCTGCCACTCTTCATTATTTCTTAAAGTAAAGAAGAGGTCCACATATGGTACTTCATCCCATTTTCCTTCCCTTTTGCAAAACAACATTAATTACAATATAGTGTTGTATTGTAAAGTTCCATTCTCAGGCCATTTTTCTTGATCTTCCAATTCATATTGTGTCCACCAAACATTACAATAATCAACCAGCTTATTTTTCCGCATGCTTTGCCCAAATCCCCCCTCTTTCCAATGGCTTAAAAGGCAGCCTAAAGGGAATGATTTCGGAATAGACAGCATTTTGTAAATACAAAAATTCCTAAAGGACAATCTCCTTTACACTGCTTATATTACAGCACTTTTACCTACGCTGTTCCTGCAGCGTAAAACCAATACCAAACCAAATTTTTGCCAAACCTGCAGGACTTTTTTCACTGTCTAACGGAAGGCACCTAGGCTTACTCCGGGAGCTCATTGCCCAACCAAGCGCAGCTTTTGCCGCGTCTAACAGGCAGGCTTTACCAGACCAAACTTCGCCAAAGCGAATGCAGCTTTCGCCATGTCTAACAGGCAGGCTTTATCAGAAGTCGGTACACCATACGTTATCAAGGATCAGTACTGTAACCAAATTAGAAAAGCACCTTCTTACCGTGTCAGAAGTCCGTCATGAGCAGCGGAGGTCAGTCGTGGTTGATGGCTCCCCAAGAAGCTCTCGGTGCCGGCTGGAGCAGGATCAAGACACGATCCGCCTCAGCAGTGCCCGCAAGGTCCCACCTGGGTCGCCAAAATGTTAGCATGGAGATATACACATAACCACCGGGATGGTTATATGAGGTGCTTTATTAAGGCGTCGGGAATCAGGGGTATACACCCAAATCTGATTCCAACCTCGTCACATCACGTTCCAAATTTACACACTAAGAATTTCGCAACTAATACATATTCAATATAGATTACATCATTAACTAATACATATGCATTAAGTATGCGAGTAGTCGCGTTTAAGTGCTAAGTCATGCTCATACTAAAAAGTAAAGTTATTGCTCACATTTAGGATCCAGTCCTGCGTTCCTTAAAGTCAATGGGAGTCTGAGCGTGAAAGGAATGCAGGATTGGATCCAGAAACAGGAGAAAAATTGTGTGCCAGATTGCTTTGAAAAGAATCCCCAGTAGCCATTTTCAGTGTTTCAGATTTTAAATGGCTCGAGTTTATGAAAAGTGGCTTCTGCCACTTCCTTGGGCAACCTGTACCAGTGCCTCCCCACCCTTACAGTTAAAATACCGACACCTGTAGAATATTAAACATTTCTAACAGTTTCAGGAAGAAGAATGACAGAATCATAGAATGGTTAAGGTTGGAAAGGACCTTAGTTCCAACCTCTCTGCCATGGGCAGGGGCACTACACACTGAACCATGTCACCCATGACTCCATCCAACCTGGCCTTGAACACTGCCAGGGATGGAGCATTCACAACTTCCTTGGGCAGCCTATTCCAGTGCCTCACCACCCTCACAGCAAAGAGCTTCTTCCTTATATCTAACCTAAACTTCCCCTATTTAAGTTTGGACCTGTTACCCCTTGTCCTATCACTACAGTCCCTAATGAAGAGTCCTTCTCCACCATGCTGTGACAGTGAGGCATTGCTATCTCATCTTACAAAGGCAAGGAAGGTGTTAGCCCCAGACACGGGGTTGCATCATCCCATGTGAGAATGGAGATCTACCACTGAAGTCTGTGACTTGATAAAATTACCTCCCTATAAGGAAATGTCCTGCTGCCAGCAGCTGCAGGGAAGGCTTTGGAGATGCTTTTTGGGGAGAGGGCAGGACATTTCAGTGCTGTTTCGGACACCTCAAGGCTGTAAAACCGAGTTTGATTCACATTTTGTTCCATGAGGGCCTGGAGCAGCTTTTGAAACAGCATTGGAAAGTTTTACCCCATCTTGGCTGCTTGGCTGGTGTGTTTTCACCACCCAGCAAAGCACAGCAAAGTGCTGTAGAGACTGGAGAGAATAGTTAGGCGTTAGGAAAAGTTGCTTGTGGCAAGCATTTGTTGTCACAAAGCTAAAGAGCACTTGGGGGGGAAAAGGGGCTTCCCTATCAAAGCTGATGTTACATGCCTGCAGGCTGGACAGTTGTGCCCCTGTCCGTGGTCCCATGTGCATTCCCAGTCGACCTTCTGCTCCCTGGTCGGTGTGAAATGGAGCCTCTTGCTGCTGTTGGAAACTGGTCTGACAGGGTGGACATGCCAAGGCCAGTATCCAGCGGGAGAAGTACAGTGTGTGTGTGTGAAACCTCATACTTGTTGGGACTCTGTGCTAGACTATTCGTTGTAACTGCTCATTATTATTATAATGAGCTATCGGTGAGTTGCATCAAGTTTTGTCAGAAATTATTGACTTTTTTGTTTCAGTATTACAAAAGCAAATAGTAACCCAGGCTTGGCTAACACTCAACCGTTCAAAGGAAGGCCAGGCAGCAGGTTCTGTGGACCAGTGGGCAGAATGGTATTACTTGTCTAGCTGGCCAGGTGCTTGACTCAGCTGGCTAAAGCAGCATTAGGGGTTTTTATTTTGTAATCTGCCCGATTGAGAATAATATGGTATGGCTACAGGGAAGAGGCTGGTGTTGTGCAGGCCCCTGAGTTGCTCCAGGTGGGCCATGAAGATGCTCCAAGGGCTGGAGCGCCTCTGCTATGAAAACAGTCTGAGAGAGCTGGGCTTGTTCAGCCTGGAGAAGAGAAGGCTCCAGGGAGACCTTATAACAGTCATCCAATACTAAAGGGGCCAACAAGAAATCTGCAGAGGTACTTTTTACAAGGGCATGTACAGGACAAGGGGGGAATAGTTTTAAACTGACAGAGGGAAGATTTAGATTAGATATTAAACAGAAGTTCTTCCCTGTGAGAGTGGTGAGGCACTGGCACAGGTTGCCCAGAGAAGCTGTGGCTGCCCCATCCCTGGCAGTGTTCAAGGCCAGGTTGGATGGAGTTTGGAGCCACCTGGTCTAGTGGAAGGGAGGGAATGAGGGAGTGGCTGTGTGGTTCTGAGTTATCGCCTTGTTTAAGCCACAACAGAGCAAGGCTCACAAATTATGCACTGGTTGAGGAGGAGGTTTGCAGTGAGGTGAGCTTGCTTTGTGTCACAGGGCCCTTAGCTGCCAAATGCATCTGATAACATAAGTGCCTTTGAGAGCCAGTCCAAAATATCTCTTTTGCCTTGTTTGCTTTGGGTTGGAGGCTTCCCACTCCTTCCCAGTCCAAGAAAGCTCTGACCCCATGGGTTTCTGCCAGTGATGCTGTGCTATGGAAACAACAAGAGCAGAATTTGGGTCATTTCTATCAACCTTTCACTGCCAGGTTCTGCACATACAAAGTGGGATGTATAGGTCTTCATGAACCTTCTGCAGTGCCTTGAGAGATGCTGACACCTCCCCGAATTAGGGTGTTCCTTTCCTGCAGAGATCCCTCCAGCAACGGAGTTCAGGATTTGTCCCTAATTATCTCTACTGCTTCCAACCATAATGCTGTGTGGTGAGGGTGATGGCCAGCGCTTCTCCACCTGAAGCAAAAGCCCTGGCTCTGCACTAGTGGTGTGTGTGAGCAAGGGGTAAGTGCTGCATCAGTCCAAGGCAAGTCCCTGTTCTGGGTGCAGCCACTTGACTTCCATCATTTAAAGACAAGCTGTGTAAATTCTGGGTCAGAGCCAACTTTAAAAAGCCATTCTGGCCTCTTTCGTTTTCTTCATTCCCTTCCGTTTACCTTTCCTTTACCTTTTACTGGAGAGGTTTATAACAGCTTGGATAAGCAGGGAGGAAGATCCAGAGGTGATTGCTCCTGCATCAGTTGAGAGAGGCCCTGTGACCAACTAATTCCTGTCCCAGCCCCATGCCTTGTTTGTGTGTCATGTAGGATGGACCAGTTTGACCTAAGAGAGATAGGACAGTCTCAGTGTATTGCCCATCCCACCAGGCTCCTGATCCCCACCAGGTCTACCATGCAGCTAGAAAGAATCTGACTCCACCTACCAGAAGCATGGAGACAGCAGCCTGTGCGATCAACACCCCAAGAATATGCACACAAAAGAAGCATTTATCTTGGCCATGACAGGAAACCTGCCAGACAATCACATGCAGCATGTGTTTTACCAAAAGCATTTATGCGTGGATTGACTCCACAACTCATTAAAGTTGTAAAGTAGGTATGCTTTTCATTCAGCGCTGAGACGCATGGGGATAATTCCTCAAAGTCATGCATGCCTCAGTGTTGTTTCCCTCTACATTTATTCTCTAAAGTTATATATATTCATAAGGTTGCACAACACGCCTATACATATTCATGTCCTATCCTTGCTTCGTATTATAATGAGCCAGAAGGTCCTCTGCACCTGCTCAGTGCCCCCTCTGGTCATGGGCAAGGGTCTACAAGATGAAGTAAATGACTCTTCCTCCTGTGGGTAGGGGTCTTCAAGATGAAGTAAATGAGTCTTCCTCTTCTTGCACTTTTCACCTTTTAGTCTTCACATATGGCCTTAGGGTTTGGTCGGTATCCCAGCCATAAACCATCTGCTTTTCCCCCTTATCAGTAGATTCAGGCCTCTGCTTTTCCTTATCAATAGCTGCTTATCAATAGGACCAAGTGTCTGCTTTTCCTTATCAATAGGACCAGGTGCCTTTGTTCTGCTTATTAGGCATTTACAACAGACAATACTTTTGTTTAAGCAAGCAAATTCCTCTAACCCCCTTGTACAACCCCCCTGTACAACACCCTTGTACAACACCCCTGTACATTGGTCAACTCTGCATCAGCATCAACCCAGATCCCAACTTTTTTGTGCCACACAGTGTTTCCCAGGATCAGATCACAGTGTCAACATGTAAAAGGCACTTTCAAGCACTGAAAATTAATCTTATTTTCCTCAACATTGCTTATGGAAACCCTGGAGAGCACTCCTGTCCTTTGCTCGGCCAGCTGGCTCAGCTCGATGGCCCTTGGAGTCAAACCCTCTGCAAAGACCAGCAGGGTTTATGGTGGATCTACTCACTCTGCCTCAGTAGGAGACATCCAGGCTTACTCTGTGGAGTAAAAGCTTCAGCAGTGACTAGGGGGCTCATTTGTTGACCTGTAAATAAAAAACCTCTTGCCCTCTTCCTTGCTCTGTGTCACCGCTAACAGCAGCAGGTACACAGCCCATGGTAGGCACTGTGCCCTGTTTGCCAAGGCTGCAAACAAATGGCTTGTGAGAGCACCCAAACGTTTGGGAGCTTTGGCCAGTGGGACTCTGTCACAGAGTGGAAATAAGGTGAGTCAGGATGAGTGTGGTTTTCCTTCTCCCTCACTGGTTTTCACTGACAAAATGGTGATGCTTTCAGTGGAGCAGCTCTGGTGTAAGACAGATCTGATATATTCTGTCGGAGAACTGTTTAGGCTCAGTGGTTTTTGAATTCCTGGTTTTAATCGTTTTTGTTGTGACTCTCCGGAGTCTGTTGTGCATTCTTAGCTGTAAAGAGAGCCATCAGTTAATGATGATCACAGGCTTTGTCAATAGAGTTCCAAAAGTGCTAATGAAATGGCAAATGTTTAAGCTTGAAAATGAAATCTCTTGTTTTCAGTGTGATTTTCCTGCCCTTCCCTCCATGTGTGCCTTGTACTGCTTTAGTAATATAGGCAGCTGTGGGTATAGCTGCTGTGGCATTGCTGAATGTATTGATATTTGTAAAGGGGACAGGAAGATCTGTTTGCAGTGTCCCTTGCTGATGCTGATTGCAGTGGATGTATGCCTGTTGTGATTTCACCTGCTAAGGAAATGGTCTCAATTTACAAATTAGCTTCCTCTTTCCTCTTACCCCCAACCCCCCCCCCCCCCCCCCAGTAGTCATTTTGGGGTTTAGATTTCAATTTTTCCACGAACTGCTATCAGCTGGGTTTTGTGACCTCCACTTAGAAGCAACATTTAGTTGATAAGGAATTTGTTAAGGCAGGATGGAACTAAGAGTCAAATGATCACCCATGTCTCTGGATGGACCCTGTGGGAGGAGAGGGGTCAGGCTAGGCAGACAGGCACAGCAGGGCATGCTTTCTACTTTGCATTCTGAGTAATGACTGGGTTTGGGCATGGAGCACAAAGTCCTGACAATACTGTATTTTAACAGGGAGAAGACTACGAGGAAAAGCATTCTACAGTGTCAATGGTAAGGTGTACTGTGAAGAAGACTTCCTAGTAAGTAAGATTCAGGCGCTTTTTTTTTCTCTCTTTTGTTTTTAAACCAAATTCTTCTTTTATATCAATTTGTTTGCTTTGAAACACAGTTTACTCATTTGAGGCCTCCTTCCAGTGCTAGAATTGGGAAGCATTTACCACTGGCAGGATCAGGCCCTTGGTTTAAAGTGGTGGCTATGAAACCAAGTACATAACTGTCCATAAGCCATCACAAAGTGTAAATTATGAAAATAAACACTGGAGCTGCTCAAGCCTGGGACTTGAATTGCAGCCATGAAAGCTTGTCTGCCAAGCTAGAGCTCAAAGTCAAACACCTGGGCAATACCAGTCATAACAAGAGGGGAGACATTTTTGACTGGAGCACATCTTCACCATGTACAGTGTTGCTTTGTTGCAGGGACAGTTTTAATCGCTGCCCTGCTTTGCACTGGATCAGAAGGCCAAGCTGGTATCTGAGCATGCTGCAAGAGCAAAGCAAAGGCTTCTATTTCCCAAACCTATTGCATAGTTTGTTATCATATATATATAGCAGAGGCTGGAAAATAGCACAGCATTCACTTAAAAGGAGTGGTTACTAATAATCCTCTCTTTTTCTGTCATTTTAATAGTATTCAGGTTTTCAGCAAACAGCAGACAAGTGCTTTGTTTGTGGACACCTCATAATGGAAATGGTAAGAGACCTAAATCCCTAACTGTGGGCAGCTTGCTGTTCATGTACTTTGGGCACAGCACTGTGAGACATTGTGCTTTTCCCTAGTCAGACTATCATTGTGTCCTCACCGCTTTCAATCTAACGTTTGAAACTGAGGCAGTAAATAAAAACACCTTCATGCTCTATTACTTTTAAAGTACAGTAAGTTGGGCTTCTTTTCTACCTGAGATCATGGGAGGCTGTTTGTTCTGCCACATGCCAATTTAAAAACAGAAAGATGAAAAGAATTTTAATACTAAGGGGGAAAAATACAGCATAGCTTTGTATGAGAACATAGTAAAGGAAAATAGGGTGTGCTCTGTGAGATGGTAGAATAGCAAGAGCTCTGTCAAATGAATGGAATCTGGGCTAGAGAGGAGAGGGACAGTAGCAATAGTCCTGAGGTTTGTTGCCTGCTATGTGACTTACATTACCTTCTGCCACTTGCTCCATGTCAGTTAAAATGCATTTTGGCACTGGGATTTGTAGGGAGATAGCAGTGAGAATCAAAGACCTGTGGGTTGGGCCAAATACTGCTGGCATCATTTATTTTGGTGGGTAAAAGTATGAAGAATTTAGTCTGTTCATCTTAATCAGAAATTCCCAAACAAAATGAAGTGGCTTGCACACTGAAGTAGTGCAGATCATGTAGTATATCTATTTTCCTCTTTCTTTAAAAGGTATGTGAACCTCAGTATGCTTAATGGAAGTAGCTATTGTGATGCAAACACAGAGGTTCGGTACGAGCTGGAACAGAGACTTCGCTATCAAGGATTCTGGCTCATATCCTGGCACCAGTGGTTGGACAAGGATATTGTTTGTTTTAGCCCAAGAGCAAATTTCTAGATTTCTGTCATTCTAGGAGGGGTATCCTGACTTGCATGCTTTGCACTGGCCCTTAATGGCAGAATCCCAGACTAGAGTCCATAATATCTCATTGGTGGAGCTCTGTAGCTGGAAGCTTGGCAGGTGCTTGTCTGCCCTTCTGCCATCAGGAAGTGTGCTCTCAGAAAAGGAAACAGCTCTGGGAGCTCCAGGAATTAAGCAGTCTTGGTTGGTTAATTCCTTCATGTTCCTCCCTGGGAGCACACATACAATAAACATGCCTGCACAGCAGTGGTGCCCATGTGCATTTAAGGAGCAGGGAGCTGCAGCCCCACAGCCCTGAGCACCCCAGAAGCTGTTCAAGGCTGAAAGTACAGTCGAATTAGGAGCTGTTCTGTGCAAAGGGGTAGCTGCACAACCATGCCAGGTTAACAGTGTGTGTCGCATAGCTGCAAGTTGTTGTGTCACAGGCAAGTTGTTTCTGGCTAGGCTTCCAAACCAAAACTAAACTATAGGGCTTCAATAGAGGGAGGAAAAAGGTTAAATTCAATTAACTTTGTGCATTTTTCTGAGTGGCACTTCTTATTTCCTGTTGATTTGATCTTTATTTATAGAATCATCTACAGGGCCATGGAGATTGGCCTGTGGAGATTTTTCATCTCCAGCTTATTAGCAGCTCCAAGCTGAGCGCTGCTGCTAGCAGATACTTTTTTTAAATTACCTTTCAAAGGTATTTCTTATACCTAAAATGTATGCAGTTGGTGCTGCCTGAAGATGATACCATGTCTCACTCTTCCCAGAGGCTTGTTCATGGGCTTGGTGCATCCTCCTTGATGTCCCAGTGCCACAGTGAGGGTTATAGACAAGGATGCCAGGAGGGTGGGGATTTGTTCTGTAGTGGTATAGCTGAGACTGACTGCATCAGGCCCTTCCTTGAAACCTTTAAAATGCAATAGAGAAGGTCAGCATGGGAAAAGCCTGGGCAGATGGATGGCTCTGTATCCAAACACATGGATACATATGGAATTTTAACAGAAACTGATGGGCCCCTATGACTGAGTGATAACCAGTCAGTAACTGTGGTGGATTAGGATCCATAAATAATGAAGGGACACCTATTTATTTAGATGACTGGTATTTACTTTTCAAGTTTGCGTAATGACTGGTTTGGATTCTGTCTGTCACAACCTGTTAAGTTTTGTGAATTAACTCTGTATCCCAGTAGCTTGTGTTTGTCTGCAACATATTTTCCAATAAATGGTTGCTGAAGCTGTTTTTAATTTCTGTTGGCAGTACTGGCCCTGCAGAGCTACAACTGATGGGTGTTGGACTGATTTTCAGTTTGCTTTCTATATTGGGAGCCAACTGAAACCCAGTGAAATAAGCAAGTTGATTGTTTTAAAAGGCCTCTTGCTGACAGATCTGCAGAGTAGTAATTTCATCTTGAAGAGCTTTTCTCACCATCATTATTAGGAATCAGACACGGCAGTGTATGGGGGTTGGATCTCATGTAACCATGCATCTGCTTGTTTTGCTGTTTGCCTCCTCTTAAGATCTTGCAGGCCCTTGGAAAATCATACCATCCTGGCTGCTTCCGCTGTGTGGTGTGTAACGAGTGTTTGGATGGAGTCCCTTTCACTGTAGATGCGGAGAACAATATTTACTGTGTCAAAGACTACCATACGTAAGTATGCAAATCCATCGATGCTTAGAAAAATTATAGTAGTTAAATTATTGGTGTATTTATAAGCCTTATAATTATAATCCTATGCAAGTTGTACATAAAAAGGGTCATTCCTGTTTGCTCAGACATCCCTCAAGTGCTGCTCTCACATTTTGGCATTTGTAAAGTATTTTAAAGTTATATTAAACGTCACTTCATGGGCCCAGTGCAGCATACAGTGACCAAGTGAGGTTGAAAATAAAGTTATGTCAGAGGATGTACTTTTCTGGTGGCTGTTTCTCTACTTCTTTCAGGACTTTTAATACTAATTAGATCAGGCTAATTCTGCAAGTGATGGTAGGTTTCTGCTGGCTGTTTCTAAGAATTGACATTCTGGTAGTGCATGACACTGGTGAGTGTAAATTAGGTTAACCTAGACTAGACAGTAGACATGTAATTCACAGCTAGTGTTAGAATGATTATAGCCTCACCTGACAAAAAAGTTTTATGGTTTAAGTAATTGCATTTGGACTCCTTTCTGTTTTCACTCAAAGGCAATATGCTCTTAGCTCCATTCAACCAGTAACTCGGCTTATGCTGCAAGAGTACTCATCCCTATTGGTATCAAGGTGGCTGTGTTACAAGGACAGAGTGTTGGCCCAGTGACTATCATAAAATGCAGCTGTAGATAATAAGACCGGTTGATGTATTTGGTTTATGTAGATCCTAGCCGTGATCAGCCCCTCTCCTATTTAGCATAGTTATGTCTTCCTGATGTCAGTGACAGTCCCCAAATCAGGAGCTGCTTTGCAGTCAAAGCAGTGAACCTCTGGAAGAATTTTAATGGCTTTATGAGTAAAGGAAGGTAAGAGAAATGGCATATGTGGGAAGAGGGATGGGTTCACTATGCCTAGTTGTCAGGAAGAGCTAAGCAATAAAGCTGGATTAGATCGGTCTCCTCCAAATCTCCTTTTTCCCTGAATATCATCAAACATTTAGAGGAGTTTCAAATCCTGTGCATCTACATTTTGCTAAAAACAAGGCATGATTAGAATAGGTCTTTTGGTTGTACTTTCTTCAGAAGCTTTAAATGTGATTTGAACATTTCTTCTTGCACCCTAGGGTTTTTGCACCAAAATGCGCTTCCTGTAACCAGCCGATCCTACCAGCACAGGTACATGTTAACATGCATTGACTCTTTAGAGAAATCAGCTGTTGGCATATGAACACTTTCTAAAACCACATTTGATGCTTTTCCTCCCTCTTCCAGAATCTATACTATGTCAGACACTAAATTAAATACAGTTCAGAGTAATGTCACTCCCAAACATTTCCAGTGGTTGTAATAGTCATACTACTTATGCAGCTTAGTACTTTGTATCTTTAGGGTGCTTTTCAGCTCTTAATTATGCTGTTATAAATGTCATTTAATTGAAAGCTCTGACTGGGGCTCCAAGAGCAACCTAAGAAGCCCTGTTTATTTTAAAAATCTCCTATTAGCTCAAGTAGAAATTTTCCTTGTCTGCTACATCTGCATTTCTGATGTGTATCTGTCAAGATGCTCAAATTTGAAAAGACAGCTGAGGTTTACTCTGATCCTGTGAGAAGGCCACATAGTCTCTTGTCCTGGGGTGGCAATGTAATAAAAGTGCTTACAAGGGTGGAGAAGGCAGCAGAAAAGTTGGCTAAGAGGGAAGCCAGGTGAAGATATACTTGCAACCTCAGCTTATCCTGACAGTACAGTTAGCACGATAAGACTTCTGCATTAAGACATCCTTTTTCTGCCTGCCCGCAGTGGTGCTCCCTCAGACACTCAGGGTGAAGGACTCTCTGAATTCCCATTGCTGAGCTCACTGACTAGATCATTTGTAAGCAGAGGCCTCAGCACCTCCCTCCTTTTCCTCTTGTCAAGTTTATAGAGCTTACATCCTATAAGCTGCTGTGCCTGGGGCTAGAGCTTCTCAGCATGCCTACCTCCATCACTCTGCATGTTACTCTCTCATTTGTCATTATTATTTCTGTTACATGGCCAGGTCTCACATAATTCAAAACCTCATAAAAGTTGAGCCAGAACTTTTTTCTGGTGATGGGATATGAGGAGAAAACCCCTATGTAAATTTCACTGGATTTGTGTCTTACAAACTTACTTACAAAGAAAAACAACAGGTGGGAAAGAAAAAGCAGTCTTACTGCTGACTCATCTGATGTCTAGCAGGATAGACTCCATGTTCCCATGGAGGTTTCTTAGGTTAGTTCAGGTCTAGCAGTGCAGGTACTAACTTGCCCATAGCTTCTCTCAGACATAGTTTACATTATATCTGATGCTCTAAATGACACCTGGAACTGGAAAAAGTGCAAGACAAGAGATCAAGAGATTTAATGAGCTCTGACTTCAGAGGCTTCAGAGTGGATCAGGGAGTCTGTGAGGTTACAAGAAGGATATAGGCTGCTCTGCAGGGCCTGGGGCTCAGCCAGTAATTATACAACTTCACTGCACCCACCCTCATGCTGAGGTTTTGGCCTGTGCACATAATTACCTGATGGACTGGTATGTAACTCCCTATGGAGCACATACATGTGCATTAGCAAAATAGCTGTGCAGCAGATGGTTTGAGGGGAATACAAGTCCTGGAAAACTCAGGCCAGGATGTCTATAAGGAAAAATTATCCAATCAGCAGATCATAGTTTTTGGCTGGTAATTCATTCAGAACCTGGGTGCCCTTGGAAAATTATTTGATCTCAAGACAAGTTTCTCCCTTGAGGATAAAGTATTGGCTACACTTCCCAGATTACCTCTACAGCTTAGATATATCAGACACCCATGCTGCTCCTAAACAGCAAAACCAGTGGTGCAGGGCTGTGCACCAGGGACAAGACCCCCGCAGTGGTCACAGAGCCCTTCTCTGTGGAGGAGGGAGGGGATCCCTCGGGGAAACAGCTCTGCAAAGCAATAGGCTGGGCACTGAAAGAAGATTGAGAAAACACCACTTAAAAGCCCACTCTTACCTTCTCTCTGCTTCCCCAACAGGGCTCCGAGGAGACCATTCGCGTGGTGTCAATGGACAAGGACTACCATGTGGAGTGTTATCACTGCGAGGTAAGCTCCAGCCTGCCTCATGGCAAGGCTTTGCTAATACCTAGCAGCCTCTTGGTAGGTGCCTGACTCGCACCTCAAGGTGCACTTGCTGGGTGTTGCACACCTGGGCAGGTAGGGCTCTGCCCCACAGCTCCTGGAGGGAGGCAGAGGGAGTGATGAGTGCTAGCTGGTCTGCAAGTGGTGCTGCCATCCCCAGTACCAAATCAGTTTGGGTTTTGGTTTAGTAGAAAAGAGATAGGGATACCACTATATTACTTTTTGGGGAGTAGTTCCTTTTTGTGCAGAAAAATTAAACTTTTATTGGAGCAGATCAAGTTGTGGGATTAATGCTCTTGCTTTGGAGAGGAGAGCTGAGTTCAGTTCTAGCTCTGCATCCAGAGGCATGAGGAGGGGAACAAACTTTAATTTGGGATCAACCCAAAACTCCCCTTTTGCAGTAGGCTTGGCACTCTGATATAACAAGCAAATATCCACACTGATACTAACTGTGCTACCTGTCTTAGCAGCAGAGGCAGAAATGCAGCAATGCTATCTTCCATGCACATTTGCAAAAAAGGTTTTACAAAGAGACTTCCAATTGAGGGAGAAAATAACAAAATTCAGAGCATCTTGAAATGTATATGAATCTAAATGTAAGGAAGACCCCATCCACTCAGCTGTCTCCTTCCAACAGAGATACCCGATACTCCATCCTTCTCTATTAAATTTTAACGAGAAATTGGCACAGGAAATCACACTATTTTGGAGAGCTGTACTTCCCTCCTCCTCCTTTCCCCATCTATTGCTTTGTGCAGGCTTCACCTAAGATGACAGCTCCCTCCTCTCTCAGGCTACTGACTTCATGTTAGAATGTCCTAATGGGGGGTTATTTTCAGTTCTGTTTCATTATTCATTTCCCCATTCTCCTTCCAGTTTGAGGCAAATCAAGCTGCTTCCACATCTGCCCAGAATGGCAGAGCGCATTTATGTACAGAAATCAGAGGTTAGCCATGTGTTAACAGGGGTCAATTACTGCCTAATGGTCTCAAATCAGGTTCTCAAGTTGTACATGCTGGGTCACTGCTGTCCCAGAATCATGCTAGAAAAGTCAGTGCCAGTATTTTGAGGTATTCACATGGAGACTTCTGAAAAGGCTCTGACAACTTGCCAGCCACTTCTGAAATGCTGTTAAAGTCATCATAACCTCGTGGCCATGCAAAGGTCAGTGGGCAGTGTTGAAACTTTGCTGCTTTTCTACATCATCTCTTTCTTGTACAACCACTTTTCTGCTGAGAACTTTAAGCAGGTTTATAGATCAATATGCCCCCATTCTAAAACTGAAATCCACTGAGAAGGCATGCTTTCTTACTGCAGAAAAGGAATCCAGTTCTGGAGAGGGGAAAAAAGGTATGAACACTTGGTGCATCTGTAGAGTATCTAAAATTGGTGAATTCTAATGAGGAATTGAATTTTAAATATCACATAAAGGATTACAAAACTACCTTGGCAGAAACTGTGATTAAAGCCTCCCTAAACTAACACTCCAGTTTTAAAGCTTACTTTAAAACCCATTTTTCATTCTTATTTCAGCATTGTTAACTTTAAGGATTTTAACTTGAGCTATGAAATCTAAAAAAAATCATACATTTTGTCCAATTAAAAACTTGGCATCAGTTTTCAATACTGAAGTGACCTATACACCCAAATTATAATGATGACAGCTGAAAACCAGGATTGTCTCTATTGCAGCATACATAATAGCAGGCAGGATCGTTGTTCTTTTTATCTCTGTTCCTCCACTACAGTTCATCCATTTTGTCCCTGTTCTGGTTCCAGGGGTAAAGATGGACCACTGGCCTTGAAGTTAAACTTTTTAAATTCCAAATTACAGAAAGTGTAGCCCTGCTTCAGATGTAAAACATGTCTCATCTCCCCCTCTTCCCCATTCACTCTCATTCTCTACTTATGCTACTCCATTTCTTGCCTGCTGCCTTGTTGCAAAATTAGCTCCTTCTCTGTCCTAATCTCTTCCTGGTTGTATGCGTCAGGGTCAGTCCTTGGCCTGTTTTGTTTTTTTTTTGTTTGATTTGCATCAACATTTATTAGAAAAATAAAAGACCAGAATGGAAAACAACAGGGAAAAAAAAAAAAAGCTGGGTCCTGTTTGATTTCAGCAATATCATTTTGCTTAATATGAGATAGTCATGGTCCACCTGCCAAAAACTCTTGAGGTTGTTGGCTTCAGAGGCATGGGAGGGAGCTCTCAGGCTTATGCTGGGTAGGTCAACATTGTGAGATGACCTACCTGGGATGTATATGTTTCTTCTAGGATTGTGGCTTGCAGCTCAATGATGAGGAAGGCCATCGTTGTTATCCATTAGAGGGCCACTTGCTCTGCCATGGCTGTCATATCGAGCGCCTTAATATTGAACTGCCATCACATCCACCTCCAAGCTATCCGATGCATATCACAGAACTCTGAAAGACATTTCCATTACCAGTAAGCCATTTGAAAGAGAAGACAAATCTAAAAATTACTTTCCTGTTCCTTTAAAGATGAGATTCCAGTAATAATCATCTAAACCAGCTATTTATTTTTAAAATCAGAGGTGAGGGTTCCTTTTCTGCATTACCACTAAACTGTAACTGTAAATGGCAGCATTTCTAAAGCAGTGGTATAAAGGGCTGTTCTGCAATCCCTACTCACATTCCTCCAGTGGAGATTTCACCCAAGTAAGCGTAGAATTACTTTCCAAAAGTTAGCACCTTATCATATTGCAGCAAGCACGATAAGATAAATGCTAACATTTTAGCTAGTTTTATTGAATTCTGGTCTTAGAGAATACAGGCTCACATTTTTTAAAACTTAGGAAGCAAACAAGTGGTTTTAGTAAGGACATTATCTGCATGGGTTAAATAATAGCATTCTCTGAAGAAGCATCAGTCCAGCTTTCCGTCCTACAATGTTCCACAGTCATCCAAAGACTACTTAACTTGTTGAAGAAATATGGCAAGCATCTCTTATAAAAACTATGTTACAGAGGATTATATCAGAAAAGTTGGCACATGCAGGGTCATAGCAGTTGAAGAAATTACAGACCTCTGTAATTGCTTGCAATGTACAACTGTAGCCATGGTTTCAAAATACATTCATATCAACTTGATGATTTGGCACTTACTAAAGAATTCATCTTTCGAAGCTGTTTTTTGTTTAACAGGGTTAGCTGCCCCTTTCTATGCAAAGGTACACTTGTCTTTATACTACTTGTTTTATACAAGACTTCATTTGTTACCAACTTTATGGCTGTATGCTGATATATTATTAAAAAAAGAGGGGACAGTGGGTTTTGTATTATCTTTTCAGCTTTGTGAAGCGAAAGCTTCTCTTAATGATTTTCTTAAGGAGTATTTTTTATGTTAAATCAGTTCAACACAGAGGTAAATTTTCTAGAGTTCATTTTATGATGCGATTGTTCTTTAGAGGCCTTTACTGTACTTTCACACTATTTCCATAAAGTTAAAACAATAACAACTTGTTCTCATTTGCATCAGGACTACACCTTTCCATTTTGGTAAGGAATGTTATAAAGTCCCTACAGCACAAAGCTGTTGTAGGCAATTCAGAGTCCCTCATACACTGGAGTACACATTACAAAGAAAGGACCAAAATAATAATGTAAAAAAATACCAAGAATGTACTCATATAATTGAGCTTTCAAAGAGGGTTTGTTTGGGTTTCTTTCCTTTTCCTTTCACTTGTGTGCATGTGTGTGTATATATTTAGTAAGGTGGAGCTTCAAAAGGAAAAAACATGTTAAGAGGAGCTCTTTAAGACCAGAAATTCCAGAGTAGCAAAGTAAACCAAAGTTCTAAAGGAGACAAAAGCTGCTTTCTGGTGCTTCAAGTAAAGTTTAAGTTTGTGATTCATCTTATAACTAATGCCGTAACTACAGTATATAATTTGACTTAAATTAAGTTTTCATTTGAGAAATATTTATGTTTTCTTCCAAGAACTCAGACCAGTGTTGATTTTTGTTTTGTAGGAAGTATATAAATTCCCAGTTTGTATATCATGTAAATAGATTACATACTGAAAATATACATTAGTTTAACTACTTTTGTGTATATATATGTATCTTCATAAAACCTTTCAATATGCTTCTGTCTTAGTCTTTAGAATTAATTGTGGTTTTCTGTTTCAGTGTTTAATTCCCTTGATTGTTGAAGAAAAAAATTGGGAAATGTAGATTTATTTATCTAAAGAAGCAGCTACTTGCTGTCATTTTAAGTTATTTAATATTAAAGTCAGAAGTTTCATTTAACCTTAGACGCTATAATCTGCTTTTTTTCAATAAAGACACTTTTTAATGATCTTTGATTTTTGTAGTTTGATGCATATAAATTGGTTTGGGTTTTTTTTTAAATGTAGATGGGCACTAAAACAAGTTTCAGGAGACCCCTGTATTGCCTACAGAAATGCCTAACTGATATTAATTGATCACAGCTGCATTCATGAAATATTCTGGTCCTCCAGTACAAGTGTTACTAATTAAGGTCTAAAATATGCCCACAGCTAAGGTTTTGCAGCTGCACTTAGAAAAGAATTTAGCCTCTCTGGCAATTTTTAATTAAGCTTTAACCAGTCTGGCTAGTTCACATGTAGGACAGTCAGTACTGAGGAACACTTCCTTCTCAAGGCTCACATCATTTTTTAGAATGTTCCAGAAGAGGAGTACTGCCTGGGCTATGAACTTGCAAAATGTTAAAGCACTCAGACATGGGGGGTGGGATGGGATTTTCTAGATATTCTTGCTAAGTCACAGTAATTCAGAAACCACAGTCAGAGCTCTCATAGGATCAGAGATGCTTTTTTATATATCTTACCTTTATGAAGCTCTTTGCCACTTTGTTGTCTTCAGCTTCATGGCACAGATGAGAGCTTGGTTACATTTGTATTCTGCACACAGGTGGTCCTGCAAGAGAAGTTCTTATCTATCAAGCAAAAGGTTCATTGGCACTGGTATCTTGTCTCCACAGCCATAAGCGAATGCCTGGGGAAAGAGTACAAAAACCAGTTTCTTCCTGGTTTCCTCACGTTCAGTGGGTTTCCTTTCCATCAAGCTGGTCAGTCTGCCACCTTTAGGGATGCTCATTCCCCCAGTGACTCAGAAAAATCACAATATTCACAAGCCTCTACTTTAGTGTCATGATATCCTCTTCAAAGAGGCCTGCTCTACAGCTCTGTCATCCTGGCTTTGCAAAATACAACTGACAACATTTGGAAATGAAATTTTCTGGTGTTTTTCACACAGTGGCTATTTTGACAATTTTTTCTTTTGCACAATCAGAATTTACAAGCACAATTGTTTTAGGGACTTAGTCTGCACTTCTGTGCTTTGAAACAGATGTACTACATTTCTGTAGGGCCTTCACATACATGCTATTTTCTCACTCTCCTAATTTTTTAAAAATTCATTCAAAATGAGCAATTCATGCCCTTGAATTTAAAAAAAAAACAAAAAGGCACTAAGGCTGGCCAGATGTTAAGGATAACAGGAAGGGATCCTATAGGTACATAGCGAATAAAAAACAGACTAGGGACAACGTAGGCCACCTCTGAAAGCTATCGGGAGAACTGGCTACCCTGGGTTTGGAGAAGGCTGAGGTTCTTGATGACTTCTTCGCCTTGGTCTTCATTGGCAAAGGCTCTGACCACACCACACCAGGGACTGTGAGAATGAAGATCCTAGGCCCACTGTAGGAGAGGATCTGGTTTGAGACCATCTTAAAAACCTGAATGTACAGAAGTCCATGGGACCTGATGAAATCCATCTGAGGGTCCTGAAGGAGCTGGCAAATGAAGATACTAAGCCACTGGCCATTATATTAAAAAAATCATGGCAGTCAGGTGAAGTTCCCGATGACTGGAAAAAGGGAAATATAACCCCCATTTTCAAGAAGAGGAAAATGGATGACCCGGGGAATTACAGACCAGTCAGTCTCACCTCTGTGCCTGGCAAAATCCTGGAGCAGATTCTCCTGGAAGGCATGCTAAGGCACATGAAAAACTACAAGGTGCTTGGTGACAGCCAGCATGGCTTCACTAAGGGGAAATCCTGCCTAACCAATTTGGTGGCCTTCTATGATGGGGCTACAGAACTGATGGACAGGGGTAGAGCAGTTGATGTCATCTACCTGGACTTGTGCAAAGCATTCGACACTGTCCCACATGACATCCTTGTCTCTAAACTGGAGAGACATCAATTTCTTAGGTGGACCACTCGGTGGATAAAGAGCTGGCTGGATGGCCGCACACAAAGAGTTGGGGTCAATGGCTCAATGTCCAGCTGGAGACCAGTAACGAGTGGTGTCCCTCAGAGATCGGTGTTGGGACTGGTCTTGTTCAACATCTTTGTCGGTGACATGGACAGTGGGATTGAGTGTGCCCTCAGCAAGTTTGCCAATGACACCAAGCTGAGTGGCTCAGTTGATATGCTGGAGGGAAGGCATGCCATCCAGAGGGACCTTGACACACTTGTGAGGTAGGTTGACGCCAACCTTATGAAGTTTAACCATGCAAAGTGCAAGGTTCTACACCTGGGTTGGAGCAATCCCAGGCACAGCTACAAGTTGTGCAAAGAAGAGATTCAGAGCAGCCCTGCGGAGTAGGACTTGGGGGTGTTAGCTGATGAGAAAATGAACGTGAGCTGGCAGTGTGCACTCACAGCCCAGAAAGCCAACCATATCCTGGGCTGCATCAAAGGGAGCGTGACCAGCAGGTCAAAGGAGGTGATCCTGCCCCTCTACTCTGCTCTCGTGAGACCCCACTTGCAGTACTGCATGCAGTTCTGGTGTCCTCAACATAAGAAAGACATGGAACTGTTGGAGTAAGTCTGGAGGAGGGCCAGAAGGAAGATAAAGGGTCTGCAGCACCTCCTGTATGAGGACAGGCTGAGAAAGTTGGGGCTGTTCAGCCTGGAGAAGAGAAGGCTGTGTGGAGACCTCATAGCAGCCTTCCAATATCTGAAAGGGGCCTATAGGGATGCTGGGGAGGGACTCTTCATTAGGGACTGTAGCGACAGGACAAGGGGTAATGGGTTAAAACTTAAACAGGGGAAGTTTAGATTGGATACAAGGAAGAAATCATTTACTGTTAGGGTGGTGAGGCACTGGAATGGGTTGCCCAGGGAGGTTGTGAATGTTCCATCCCTGGCAGTGTTCAAGGCCAGGTTGGACGAAGCCTTGGGTGGTATGGTTTAATGTGAGGTGTCCCTGCCCATAGCAGGGGGGTTGGAACTAGATGATCTTAAGGTCCTTTCCAACCCTAACTATTGTCTGATTCTGTGAAAGCATTTTCACAGTGCCTCATCACATGGGTGACACAAATGTAGTCAATAGAATGTTGCAGTACTCCCTGCCATGATATCTGAGCCACAGGGAAGTGTGTAACTGGAAGCTGTTGCATGATGAATGCTAAATCTGGCATGCAGATTATTCAGGAGTGCTTTTTGCTAGCCCTGCACTTCACCTTACCAGATGTCTGCACAACTTGGATGTTGAGTAGGACACAGTCTTCTCTGGATGCCTAAGCTGGACATGAAAGTGACACACATTAAGCAGAGGGCATTTGTTTCTGAAATAAATTGCAGGTCATTCCTCAGTCAGCACTACTGGGCTTATCATCAGATGAATTATGTATTTTTAAAAGCTATGGAGATAACTACAATTTTTGGTAAAACTCCAGAAGACCCAAAATATTTTCTTACTCTTCAAAACTCGAGAACTGCTTTGAGCGCTAGGATAGTATCTTGACATCTATTCACTTAACACTAGGACAACAAAAATAAGTTGCCATATTGTTTAAGAGCACATAATAACTAACACGTGCCTGCATTTTCCCTGTGCTGCCAGTCTGTGTCTCATTGGAAGAAAATACACTGCATTAGATAACATAAATCACTGTGCTCACATAACCAGCAAAGGAGAAGTATGAACTGAAAACTGTACAAAAAGAAAGAAACCACATGGAGAGCTGCTTTTCAAGAAACAATAAGTATCTATCCAAAAAGATTTTTAACAACAAATTCATAAAGGTTTGTCTCGTGGCTGAAAAAAATCCAAAAAAGCCCATGTTGTGGTTTAAGTCCAGCCAGTAACTCGGAACCATGCAGCCACTCGCTCACTCCCCCACTTCTATGCACGCCCCCACCCTCCTGCTCCCAAAGGGATGGGGAGGAGAATCGAAACAATGAAAATCCCATGGGCTGAGATAAGAACAGACCAGTAAATAAGGTATAATACAAAACCAGTATTATGACCACCACCAATAACAATAATGATAAGTGGAATAACAAGGGGAGAGAATATGAATATAAGAATATGAGAGAAGTGGTGCACATTACAATTGCTCACCACAAGCTGACCAATACCCAGCCTGACCTGAGCAGCAATCGGGCCTTCTGGTTATCGCCCCCCCAGTTTATATACTGGGCATGACAAGCTACTGTTTGCCTTAGGGGAATTGATCTAAAAAAATGAATACTCAAGTGAAGCCAAACCAGAGATCATAAATACTTTTTTACTTTTTCAGACAGCATTATTAGAATGTTTTTTTTATAAATTAACGAACAGGAGTATTAGAAAGGCTTACGTATTTCCTATGTTAAAGCTAATGGACTTCGGGAACTTCTCTCACTTTTGAATGAATGAAGGCTAAGCCAGGTTACATATTTGTGTGCATAAGGTGTGTTTAGGTAGCATAGAGAGAAGAAGGACCAACCACGCTTATCTGAAAGAATAGAAAATCAAATTAATTGCCAGTTCTACAGGATTTCTTTCTCTAAAACCCCCTGCCAAAAAACAAACAAAAAAAAAAAGAACCCCCCCAACACCACCAAAAAACTACCCAACCCCCCCCCAAAATCCCAAAACAAAAATAAAATAAAAAACACAAACCCACCCAACAGAAAACAACAACCAAACCAGTCAATTGCTTAACTGCTTACTTTCTAAAATGTCTGTATTGCCTGAAGAAACTTCAGTCTAAAAAAGTTAATTTTGCTTATATCTGTTTTAGTTTATCTTTAAGCACTCAGCACCAGGCTGCACCACTCCAGAGTAAAAAGTTGAAAATGGAAATCGGGTATTTCTTTGGTGCAGCTCTCCTTATTTAAAGAGAGCATACCCAGACCCTGCTCCTCTGATATAAATACCTGGTACTAATAACAACAAACAGACACCTTACAAATTCCAAGCACACCTTTTTATTCAGGTCTAGGTCCCAGGAAATCCTGTCTCTCTGCCCAGAACCTCTTCCCTTACCTCCTGACTCCTCTTCCCCTGCTGTGCACACCCCCACAAGCTGCAGCTCAGCACTCCCTGATCACAATACACTTTCTACCACTCCCAAAGAAATTCTCCAGACCCCCCCCCAGCTTGTCTTCAGCTCATCCCATTGCCTCCAGCTCCCTATTGCTTTCTGCCACAACTCCAGAAAAGGATTTTCATTTGTTTTTCTACTTGCTACGAAAGAATTTACCTTACTTTACTTACAGCATTTACAAGGCCTATGATTGCTCACATATCAAAAAGCTATGACTGCTATAGTCCTAAGGATACAAGGACAGAATTAAGCTAAATAGAAAAAAATGGAATTCATGATATATCTGTAGGCTGACTGCCCTATCACCATTCCTTACATGCCCTCTGCAAGCACTCAAAATTAGACTCTGGAAGTAGACATGCATGTTTTTATTTGCTGCTGTACTGTACTAGGGAAGGAAAACACCTACCTGGCAGCCTGCTCCAGGCCCCTCTTTTCCAAGCTCAACTCTGCATTTATAAAAGCAGAAGAACAACATTAATGAAATAGCCTACAGTAATTACTGTAAGCCATTGACAATAAAAATAGGTGCCAGTACAAAGTAACTTTACAGTGAACACTGATGCTATGTCATATCCCCCCCCCCCAAATAACTGACTGTCCTAGGTTCAGCTGCAAGTTGTTTTTCCCCTTCCTAGTAGCTGGCACAGGGCTGTGTTTCAGTTTCACTCTGAGAACAATGCTGATAGCGACAACTAAAACATTGGTGTGTTAAGTAACACCCCAATCAAGGACTTTCTCAGTCTCATGCTCTGCCAGTGAGGAGAGGCACAGGAAGCCAGGAGGAAGCAGAGACAGGACACCTGACACAAACTAGCCAAAGAGGTAGTATTCCATACCACAGCATGTCATGCCCAGTATATAAATTAGGGGGAGTTTCCCGGAAGGCCCAGTTTGCTGTTCGGGTCAGGCTGGGCATTGGTCAGCAGGTGGTGAGCATTGTGCATCACTTGTTTATTGTTGGTTTCCACCCCCCCCCCTTCCATTTTTAGTTTTATGTTCTCTCCCCTTATTTCCCTTATTATTAAGTAGTAGTTTTGTATTATACTTTAGTTATTGGACTTTTCTTAACCTGTGGGATTTACGTTCTTTCAATTCTCCCCTCTATCCTACCTGGAGCAGGTGGGAAGAAAAGGGGGAAGCAAGAAAGCAGCTGTATGGTTCCGAGTCACCAGCTGGGCTTAAACCACAACATTGACAAAGTTATTATTTAACTGTGCGCTATTCATGAAGTGGAGTTCTCACAGCTGCTTAGCTGAACAGACAGCTTTCAAATTACAGGATGCCGGAAGATAATGTTTTGTTGCAAGAATTAAGCAATCTTTTCCCCTTCAGTATTTGTTATGCAGCCTGCCCCAATGCAGAATGCATTCAGCTTCCTATTATTCACTGTTGAACCTGTCATCACTCAGAACACTGATTTGCAACACCAGGACAATAAACAACAGCTAAGTTGCAGGCCTGGAAGCCTTCCCCAACACTACAGCATGCTGTCCAACAGTTACAGCCACACAGGCTAAGGACCTAGAATATTCCAACAGACACAAGAAACTAAGCTGGTTTTACAGCATCCCCACATTCCATAGTTTTGGATGCCATTCTAGACTTTCATGTGTTACAGTAAAAACTGTACTTAGTCCTATCCCACTCCTGATCAGCATCAGCTATAGCTGTCTATAGACATCTTTTATTAGACATTATTTACAGTTTCTACTGCAATGTTTTAAAGAATTTGCTGTGGAGTATAGCTCTAGAAACATACTGACAGCAATCCTTCAGCCTTTAAGGCAGCTTAAACTGCTATGCTAGGCCTGTAGAGCAAACTTGCTCTTCAAAATAACCCCTTACAACATAAAAGCAGGTTCCACCTGAAAAAAATCTTACTCATTTCCCAATCCCTCTTTCTCCTGCATAAGTCTTTATGCAGTATGTTGTACAGTTAATATTGCTACAGATTGGTCTTAACTCGATTAGTTCCTGATTAGTCTTCTAATTTTAAGACTGACAAACTCCTCATAAAGCTGCTGCTCTCTGCATGGAACTCTACCATGAGCCTTGGTGCAGTCTGCATTAGACCTAGGGCTCCTGTACATGAAGATATCTGCCAAGAACAGTCTTGTATCTCCAGTATAGGAAAATTAAGAGGCAGTCAGCCTTTTGCTTAACAGATGCCATTCAAACTGCCTACTAAGTGTTTCTAGAAGTAATTTTCCCCATTCTATAAAAGAAATTATTTTCCCTAACTCTGAGAATGTGTTGCACCTGCTATTTTACTCATTACTGTCTCTTCATTTGATTAAAAATACTATAAATGCAAAGGTCCTTAGCTAAAGTCATATCTACAAAGTGATTATGCATGGCTGAACAAGGATACATGGTGACTGCAAATCTATTTAAAACTCTTAAGCCTTTGCTCTAACACTTATAATTGTCTTTTCTCCAAGTCATGACAGATTAAGGAATACCACAGTCTAAGTATACAAGAAACTTATCAAGGATACTTACCCCCACTGATCATAACTGTTAACATCCCAGACAATTCCTTGAACAAATATCTTGTGCTCATACATGGCTATAAGCAGAAAGATTTATCAATTAACTTTATGATAAAGTCTCAATAAGCATTCACAGATGAGAGATCTATTTACTCATCAATGACGGCTCCCAGAGTGAATGGGTTGAGTTTAGTAAATATGATGGAGTTGGTTGGTCGATTCCCCTCAAAGACCTTTCAAAGCAAGAGTTACATTTTCATCTAGTATGTTCTAAAACTTAGATTAAAAAATTTGTATTTTCCTTACAGCCCACGTGGTACTAGCTGTATTAGCAGCAAAACTAAATCCTGAACACTTTAAAGGCTAACAGCTTCAACCATAAAATGGTATAATTTTCATGTTTTATTACAAGCACAATGCCAAAATGTTACCTCCAAGTACTATTACTACTACAGTCTACAGGAAGTAAAATACAAGTTAATATCCTAGGGCCAGTGTTAAGATACCTCATCTTTTCTAAAGTGTCTCAAAAGGCTTCCAGATAATCACACTTCAGCATGAATACTTTTCACAGACTGCTCTGCAAGACCTGACAAGGTAGAACCTGTAACAAACTTCACAGCTGTCAAGACAGTAGCACTTGACAGCCATCAGAGGGTACTGCTCCATTAGCAAACTCCAGCTAGCAACAGACCACCATGTTATCTAGTCAGAGGAAAGCTGTCAAGTGCCAAAGCCTGGTTACCTTATGGGGAAGGAGTTTCTCCAGAACATCTCCACTCAGTCCTGCTGCTTGAAGTTCCTTAAAAGCTTCATCAGCAGTTTTTCCTTTCATCAAGGCCTCAGTCTGAGCAAGGAAGTTGGCTATGATTTGTAAGCGGCGAGGAGAAGCAAGACACGCCAACCCAATATGGGTGATAAACAAACTTCTACTTTATTTGTGGCGCAGTTCACTTATATAGGCGTGGTATTTAGCCACGCCTCCTAGGCACAACAGTATTGATTAGATCCACACAGCTTCCTCCACATTCTCCTCCCACGTCCGGTTTCCAGTTACCTGTGAGGCCTACCCCTTGCCTTGCTCACACAAGGCCTCTAAGGCTCCATGGCCTTGCTCTTAGAGCCATTCTGCAACAATTCCCCCCTTTTTCTTTGTGTGAGCAAGACATTGTGGGTTATTCTGTTCACCTGTTTTATCACACAACTATAAGCAAGTCTAATAGCTACAATGATTAACCTAACAATGATACATAAGCTCAGTACTTCAAACAGCAGTGTTTAAGTCAACCTGTAATGCCCCATGAGGACAACCATCTAGTTATCCCTAGGTTATTGCTCACTTACAATTGCTGGGTAAGCTGAGCCAGGGTTCTCAGCTGTGCGTGCATCGAATTAGAATGATCAGAGAGATTCATACAACACATTCCATCAAACTCTTCACATCCATGTCCCTGTTCCAACAACAAAGGTTCTGCAGTGTTGCATGTCTTACATAGTCAACATTAAACAACAAATCAGAGATTGCCTTCAATGCAGGATTTGTCTGCTTAGCAACTCAGCAACCCAGTCTGTTTAGCTGCACCAAGGCCCTGTCCGATGCCGTACCTGGCACGAGGAAAGAAACTGTTACAATAGTGTCAGGTGACCAAAACTTACATCAGATCTACAGTTAGCAGTAAGACTAAGTACAAAGTGTTTTAAGCACCTTAAACGGTGCTGTCACTGAAGTGTTAGGGGTCAACAGGGTCAGTCTTCCAGTAACAAGGTCCCCTTTTTTATTTTTGAGGGAATGCCAGGCCAGGCTGGATCGCCGCAGATCGGAACATTCCACTGAGCAACTTCAGGGGATGATCGGTAGAGCGGGAAGTGTTGTGGGAAGCATACCTGAACCACACGCTGGCGTTCCTGTAATCTAAAGGACTAGAATTTACATTTGTCACAGTACCATTCACCTTGGCTTAGGCGCTTGTTCAACTAAATATTACGCAGGTACCCATTCGCACGGCCCCTTATAATTCTACTCCCGAGGTCCATTTGGGGCAATAGGCGAATATGGTACCCAAGCATCCCAATTGTCTGTTGTGCTGTTGAGGTTGGCAGTGCTACATATGACATGGTGGACGGGCAAGGGCCAGTTGCCTATAGGAGTACCAACCAAACATATTGGAAATGGGTTACCAGGGGAAGGTAAGGCGAGGCAAATGGCGTTCTGCCCCGCAAGCTTAACCATCATCGCCCACCCGTTGTTCCCGGGCTGCGGAGGCAGACGGCTGGCTGTTTCCAGAGTCTTCGTTACTGTCAGGAAGAGCAGGGGAAGATAAGGACACTGTTTTGGTCCACTTCGCAGGGACCCATTGTGTACCTGTGGATGTAAGCACACACATATAACATCGCCCCATTTACTTCACTTCTGCCAGGCCCTGCCATAGGCCCGTGCTGGGATCACGGTACATGACCATCATGGGTGCCTTAGATTCGGACGCCGCGGCTCGCCTGTGCACTTGAGCAGGGAGAGAGTCCTGATCTGCAAAAATGCACAAGTAGTTCAGAACAAACAATGCCTTAGACAGTCTTTCTTGCACGTCGTGAATGTCACTGAACTTTTCAAGGTACCGTTTCAGGGTCTGTTGCGCCCGCTCAACTATGGCCTGTCCCGTTGGTGAATAGGGAATGCCAGTCACATGTTTGACTCCCCATTGTTGACAAAATTGGCGCATTCTCTCACCTACATAGGCAGGCCCATTGTCCGTTTTTATTTGCTGAGGCACTCCCATAACGGCAAAGCAGCTAGTTAGATGCTGTACTACATGGGAACCCTTTTCTCCTGTCTGGGCTGTGGCCCACAGAAATCTGCTATATGTGTCAATTGTGACGTGCACATACTTAAGGAGTCCAAACTGTGGCACATGTGTGACATCCATCTGCCATACTTCACAAGGGCCCAAACCCTGAGGGTTCACCCCGATTCCCAGCCCTGGTCCATGATGGCTACAGCTGGGGCAGGCCCTGACAATGCCTCTCGCTTCCTCCATTGTAATCTTAAATTGACAGAATAGTCCCTTAGCATTCTGGTGAAAAGTGTTGTGGGCCTCCCCGGCCTTTACAAAGTCACTCAGGGGTGCAGCAATGGAAACTAACTGATCTGCTCTATCATTGCCTTCCCCCAACCCCTGTGACCGTTTATGACTCCGTATGTGGATGATGGCGTAAGCACACTCCCGCTGATGAATGGCTGCCTGCAGCTGACGCAGCAGGTCAAACAACCACCGGTTTCGACACTCTCTGAGCCGAGCATCCTCAATGCACTGAACCACACCTGTGACGTACATAGAATCAGAGATTACATTTATTTCTGTGTGATGCCAGTTCAAAAAGGTCCAGACGACCGCCGCTAGCTCTAAAGTCTGCAGTGCGTCCTCTGCTTCCACGGCCAATATCTGCTGGTGCCATGTCTCATCCTGCATCCAGGTCGCCGCAGCACGCCGAGACTTCTTTCCAGCATCTGTAAAAACCGTTACTGCATTGGCCAGCGGGCGCTCACTCCTTTTTGGTATCTTGATCCATTCTTGCTGGCTGATCCAGCCCAAGGTGGTGGATTGCAGTTGCTCTACCTTAAGCTCCGCAGCCTGAGACAGCAGGCTGACTTGTAACGCCTGTGAATGCTGGAGATACCACTCAAGATCCCGCTGTTTTATTGGCAGGTAAATAGTTTCGGGTTCCTGGGCCGTTAATTGCAACACCCTCATTCGGCCCTTTTGGACCAACTCTGCTAAATTTTCTATTTTCTGTTGAATAGTAGTTTTGGGCCAGACAGCAGTAAAAAGCCACTCCAGTATCTTCACCTCCTCCCCCTTTTTCTTTTTGCACTGTGTCAGTGCACCCAAGAGTTGCTTAGGGCCTTGTAATATTGTACGGTCTATGGGAAGGTCTCCGTCTCGACGGTCAACCCATCTCTGTGTGATTTGTGTGCTGATGCGCTGAATGGTTAGCTGCTGTTCCGACATGGGTCACACCCATGGGTAGGTGCCTTGCAACAGGGGGTCTCAAGGTGTCAATATCACCGTTTGAAATGCCCACAACAGGACGCAGCCATTGTATATCTCCAAGTAAGCACTGTGCGTCATGTAGGGTCGAAATTTGAATGTGAAGTTGCAGTTTCTGCGGTCGTACCTGGCCCTCTGTAATATGCCAACCTAAATATTTCCAGGCAGGGCCGTGCTGAATTTTTTCAGCCGCGATAACGAGTCCTTGTTTGCTCAGTTGCTGCTCCAGTAGAGTCTCTTGGTCTGTGGTGAAGGGTTGATTTTGGGCGAATAGAATATCGTCCATATAATGATAAATTAATGTTCCTGGCCATATCCGGTGAAGGGGCTGGAGTGCATTGGCCACAAACAGTCGACACAGGGCAGGGCTATTTTTCATGCCCTGTGGCAGTACAGTCCATTCAAAGCAGCAAAAAGGTGCTGCTTTATTTGGCATTGGCAAGGTGAAGGAGAATCGTGCAGTATCTAGTGGATGCAGCTTAATTGTGAAAAAACAGTCTTTAAGATCAAAATCAGCAGGTGCCAACCCTCTGGGAGCATAGCAGGGTTGGGCAATCCTGGCTGCAAGGCACCCATCGCTTGTATCTGTGCATTGATAGCTCTCAAGTCCTGTAGCAGTCTATATTTTCCTGATTTCTTTTTAATAACAAAAATTGGCATATTCCAGGGGCTCATGGAAGGTCGTAGATGTCCCTGTTGTAATTGTTCCTGCACTAAAAGCTGCACTTGCTCTAGACTTTCCTTTTTCAGCGGCCACTGCTTGACCCACACCGAAGTGTTAGTAGTCCATGTGAGCTGGATCAGGAAAGTCCATTGTGCAGCTACCACTCCTAAAAATGCTGGTTAGTCAGCACCAGTCCCAGCTGGTCTAGCACATCTCGGCCGATTAGGGCATCCACCCCAGTGGGCAACGGCATAATGGTTTCATAGATAGAAGCAACCTGACCATCGACGGCCACCTGTATTAAACCACAGCTGCATTGCACAGAAGCAGTGCCACCAACGCCTTCAACCCCACCAAGGGTGGGGTGGCACAGCCACCAGTGTGGCCACTTGTCAGTGTTTATTATGGTGATATCGGCTCCAGTGTCCAGTAATGCTGGTAAATTTAGATGCTGGTTCCCTCGAGACCATGTGGAGTCCACTACGAGTCTGTTGGTCATTGGGACAGTTAGCATAACAAGGCCTCCCGTGAAGCCAAATCCTTGGGACCCACGCTTGGCCAATGAACCAGTATCTTGCATTGCAGCAGTTAATTGTGGCAAGGGGACTAGCTGGGCAATCTTGCTCCCTACAGGGATATGAATCGGAGGAAATGATGTTTGAGCTACAATGCAAATTTCTCCAGTAAAGTCTGCATCAATCAGTCCAGGTAATATAAACAGACCCTTCAGTCCACTGGAGGATCGCCCAAGCAGCAATGCTCCATGGGCTTGTCCATTTATCATTAGTGGTCCCCGGACTGCTGTGGGGATCTTACACGGCCATTGATCAATGAGGGTCGCATCTACTGCGGTTGCCAGGTCCAGGACGAGGCTCCCTCTAGTGGCGGGCTGCAGGTCGGCTGCGGGCCGCAGCTCCCGGCTGATGGTGTCGCACTTGGTGCTGGCCACTGGGCGGCAGCTGATGGTGTCGCACTTGGCGCTGGCCACTGGGTGGTGGCCTGAGCAGGGGCCGCAATTGTTATCTGCGCGCGGCGGCCATTCGCGCTCATCTGTCCGTTTCCCGAACAGCTGCAGGCTTCTGTGCTATGGCTGTTTCGGTGACAATTAGAACACCAAACAGTCCTTCTGCAGTTTCGTTTCAAATGTCTTCCGCCACATCTGAAACAACGAAGCTGAGGCTTGCATTCACGTCTTGGTTGTGCCGGCACTACGTTGTTGGACTGTAGAGCACCCAGCGCTGCAAAAGCCTGTACCTGAGCCTGCGCTGCCTCCCTCTGTGCCTGAGCTATCTCTTTTCCCATTTCTCTAACAGTTTCTACAAGTAGTGCCTGAGCTCCTACTGGCACCCTGCTCATGCGTTCTAGCATAAGTTCTGTGGTGGCATCTGCGGGTAGGGTGACTAAAATACCTTTTGTATAGGTGTTGCTATTTTCCATGACACAGTGGCGCAGCAGCGGACCCCTCATATAATCTGGAGTATCCGCTAAACTGATGGCTGTGGTTAGTCTATCCACAAAATCAGCAAATGTTTCATCTTTCCCCTGTTTAATGGACATGTACGAGGGGGTGGGGGGCGCCGTGCGCACTCTCTGCATGGCTTCCCGGGCAGTACGCATGGATTCCAGACAGACGTCTGGCCCCATTTGCACTTGAATGTCTGCACTAGCAAATCGCCCAGTTCCCATCAATTGTTCTGTTGTAACACCAAACAGCGGGTCGTTTTGGCCTCTGGGCAGGTTTGATGATCTATCACAGAGCTGTTGCCAATGCGCTGCCACAATAGCTGCTGCGCTTGTGTCATGATCATTCTAATTATTCCCTTAATATCTTCAGGGCATAAAACTGTACCGCTCCAAATATAACCTAACATCTGTTTAGTGGGCTCACCGTGCAATCCTGATTCGTTCACCGTACTTCGTAACTGAGTTAAAAATTTCCAATCTAGGTCATAATGGGTTCCCTGTGTTCCTCCCAGTCCATCTGGTTCGTACCGGACTGGGAAGGCTCGCAGGTCTTCTAGATCTCCCGCTAGGGCGTAGTCTCTATTTTCTACTGCGTGTTTCAAAATGGCGCCCCAATAAATCCGGCGCCGAGGCACCGCCCTCTTTCTTTCGGATTCCTCGACATTTATCATGCGTATGGCTTCTAACACACTCTCTCTAACCTTTTCAAAGTCCCTACTGTCGGAATCCCTCTGCTTTTCAAAACTCGACTGGGGTGGTGGGGGAGCAGGGAGTTGCGCATCCTCCGCTGCACCTTCTGATGAGGAGGGAGGGGGAGAAAGGGAGGGGGAAAAACCCTGCGCTCCGAGCACAGGGAGCGCCCCGCAAGTTGGGGGAAGTTGGGAGTTATAATCTTCCCCCGGCCTTAACCGACCGGGGACGTCTGTTCCTAGATTCTCTGTTGCTACAGCAGCGATTTTCTTTTCTGCCTTGTATTTTTTTTATGCAATTTATTACTTCTCTCCAAGGCTTACCAAATTTCCTTGCCGTTTTATGATCATCAAGCATCGAGTCAAATAACTCATCACCAAACTTTCGCCACTAACTCTCCTCAAATACTATATTAGGATCTACAAAAAATCCCTTAGCCTCCCCTACAGCCACTAGACCGGCTAGATGCTTTAGAGTTTCAGGCTTAATTCCCCGCTTTTCTAAAAAGGGCTGTAATAAGTCCAGGGCTACCTCTCAGTCCATTTTCATGGCGGCCTTTTCTGGATCGTCTTCTTCTGGATCGTCCTGTAACCTCGGTCTCCAGATTGGCCTCCTGACGCAGCAGTGTCTGGTTCGCCCCAGCGGCGGACTCCTTTCGGTTAGTCCAAGCACCCAGGTCCGTCACGCCACTGCAGCAGCATTGCCCGCGCTCCCTGGCCGTTCCGGGTCCTCGCTAACCGGGGCCCTGTAGTCCATGGTCCCTGTTCGGGCGCCATTTGTAAGCGGCGAGGAGAAGCAAGACGCCAACCCAATATGGATGATAAGCAAACTTGTACTTTATTTGTGATGCAGTTCACTTATATAGGCGTGGTATTGATACAGAGGGTTGACCAATGTACAGGGGGGTAGTACAGGGATATTGTACAAGGGGGTTGTACAAGGGGGTTAGAGGAATTTGCTTGCTTAAACAAAAGTATTGTCTGTTGTAAATGCCTGCTAAGCAGAACAAAGGCACCTGGTCCTATTGATAAGCAAAAGCAGACACCTGGTCCTATTGGTAAGCAGCTATTGATAAGGAAAAGAAGACACTTGGTCCTATTGATAAGCAGCTATTGATAAGGAAAAGCAGACACTTGGTCCTTTTGATAAGCAGCTATTGATAAGGAAAAGCAGACGCCTGAATCTACTAACAAGGGGAGAAGCAGATGGTTTATGGCTGGGATACCAGGCCAAACCCTAAGGCCATATGTGAAGACTGAAAGGTGAAAAGTGCAAGGAGAGGAAGACTCATTTACTTCATCTTGAAGACCCCTACCCACAGGAGGAAGACTCAGTTACTTCATCTTGAGACCCCTGCCCATGACCAGAGGGGGTGATGCGCAGAGGACCTTCTGGCTCATTATAATACGAAGCAGGGATAGGCCATGAATATGTATAGGCGTGTTGTGCAACCTTATGAATATATATAACTTTAGAGGATAAATGTAGAGGGAAACAACACTGAGGTACGCATGACTTTGAGGAATTATCCCTATGCGTCTCAGCGCTGAATAAAAGCATACCTACTTTACAACTTTTAACGAGTTGTGGAGTTTATCCGCGCATCAGTATTTAGCCATGCCTCCTAGGCACAACAGTATTGGTTAGATCCACACAGCTTCCTCCACATTCTCCTCCCACATCCGGTATCTGGTTACCTGTGAGGCCTACCCCTTGCCTTGCTCGCACAAGGCCTCTAAGGCTCCATGGCCTTGCTCTTAGAGCCATTCTGCAACAATGATTCTATGATTCTAAAAGGATCTAGGAGGTAGAAATAAAAACATCAACTTGAGCTACCATTTCCTTAGCTGGAACATGATACCTAGTGCTTGAACCTAGACTACAGTTACAACACTTGGGTTTTAATACTATGGCAGCAAGATGCGTAGCAGTTATAGCTGCATAATTCCTGCTATTGCTTTTTAGCTCAGAGTGCCAGGAGACTTGATTACTGTCTTAATAGTACATGTATCCATAGACAATCAGGAATGTTTTGCAAAGGCCTGCCCCTGCTGAAACTGACAACAAGCCTTCCAGTGAGAAGAGAGGAGCCAAGATTTCACACACCTTTTCAGCCAGTGTAGTCTATACTTTGTCCCATGCTATGTCATGGCTGTAAATTCAACTGGACAGGGTGCTGGGTCATCTAGTCTAGATCATGCTTTATCAAGAAAGGTTGGACCAGATTATCCTTGAGGTCCCTTCCAAGCTGGGATTCTACAATATGCAACCAACTAAGACATACTTACTCTATATGAAGGAAAAAAAAACCAAAACAACCCAACAAACATACCCCACAAAAACCCCACAAAAAAAATCTACACAGCATACTGATCCCTATCAATACAAGTTTTTAGTCTATTTCTTTCCTAATGTTAGCTTGCAAATTCACGTGTACTTCTGCCCTACTCATTACACTGAGAATAAACTTATATCTACAGTTGAATGAAACCTTTTCTCCCCTTCTTTTGCAAAGCCATGTTCTTCTTAAACTTTTGACTGGACTGGGTATTACTTTATAAAAAGTTACTATTACACAATATAATAGAAATTGAAATCTGAAATCATTAAAAGAATGAAATTCAGTGAAGAAACATGCTTTTCCTGAAGCAGGCACAAATTAGACCTGGACGTGTTTCCACCTACAAAACTTAAAATTCTTAAGCAGTTAACTGCAAATTAGGTTGGATGATACATTAAAATTGGGCTTGTTAAAATATTTGTGTAGAAGGCTTTTGCCCTAGCCATGCTAGTATACTCATTAAATTTTGTCCTAGAGCAAGACCTGAAAAAACTTGCTCACAGATGCTGCTGCATCAGCTCTGAGAATTTACTTCTACTCTGCAAGAATTACATACCTTACAATTCCTACAAGTTCTCTCCTAATACTTAATTGATCAACTCTCCAGCCTCCATAGGACAACAGGCCACATCACTGATCTGCCTCCAGAACCGTGGCTGCAGTTTCAAGAACTGAAAAACAACTATATTACATACATTACATAAAATACATAATTATAATTTAGGTATTTTCAACCCTATTGTGAAAGTTCACAGAGCATGTGTAGAGTTTCAAAGAGGCATTTAGAAATCTTGTACACTACAATACTGAGTAAGCTTCAGCACCTTCAGCCACAGTAATATGGGTGCCCTGACAAAGAACTTATTACCTTGTGATGCAAGCCATTTCTGACTGGATGCTGGGTCTGGACTGGGATCAGAAAGTCAGAAGGAATCATGTGAGTTCCTGTAAGAAAAGGCACATTAATAGCCCTGCAACATGAACACCTTAGAGAAAACTTCAACTCTCAACTCTTCCAGCTACTGGAAGACTCAGCCACTTAAAAAAAAAACTTTTAAATAAAAAAATAATAATAAAAGCTTTTTATTAAAAGCAGGGGGAAGTGACAATACAGGTCAGTAGTTTCAGCTTTAGTTGACCCTCCTTATTGTAAGGTTAAAACCTGCCTCTTGTACCCTTTAAAAGCCACTAAAATTGATAGCACCATAGCAATGTGATGCTAGGCAAGCTAAGAGTCCAACCTTTAAACCAGTGTCAAATCTGCAGACACTCTTACAGCTTTGTAGCCATTCAGAATTGAATTCCAAACTAAAGTACTGAATAGTTTCATTTTACCTTGATGAATGAGCTGGTAAAAAGCATGCTGCCCATCGGTGCCAGGCTTACCCCACACAATAGGGCCAGTACTGTAGCCCACTCGAGAGCCTTTCTTGGTAATGTATTTGCCATTAGATTCCATATCACCCTAAAAGGAAAGAAGGGATGTATCACTGTCCTTGCAGATCCACACAGTATCAGTACAAGTTTCCATATATAATTCAACTATCACGAGTGTTACCTATTGGTAGAGGCTTCATAAAAATCGGGGATACACCTGCTTAATTTACAGACATAGAGATAATGGAGGTCTGAGGGGGGGGGAATCTAACTTAACTGAGCAAATAAGTAGATATACATCATGGCACCAGTCTCTTTAGGCCCTTGATAACGTAAGTAACTGCAATTTTAACCTAGAAACATGCATTCAGGTTCTAGAACCAGGATGGAAGCTTATCTACATACTTGCTTCTATGAAACCTTTACTCTGAGGCTTACCTGCTGGAAGTAGGTAGCAAAGCGGTGCATGTGTTGGTCATAGGGCAGAAGGGCATGGGTTTCACATCCATAGCAGTTTATATACCAGACCCCCAGCACGGCCAAAAGAACAGGCATGTTCTTCTCCAGTGGGGCAGTGTGGAAGTGATTATCCTATGTGACACAAAGGAAAACACTTCTGATACAGCAGAAGTCATTCCTCCCAGCTCCCAATAATTGTTTTTATTGTTGTTTTGATCCAGAGAGCTTCCCAAGCACAGCTGTTTTAGAAGCACTGATAGGACATAAGATGCTGAACTTCAGGGACCAACCTGCCTTCAGTTATCTTACTAACAGCTCTTAAGAGGAACATCCAAAATAAGCATCCAATTACCATCCAGTGGGCTCCTGCAAGCAGGCTCTCAAAGTTGTCAAACCCTAAATGGAAAAAGTCATTTTGAAGTTATTACAACTCAAACTTTATTTTCCTTGTAGAGACAACTGTAAAACAGTTAAAATTACTTGTATGGCACAAGGCTCCCAACTGGTAATGGAGTTTAAAGTTGCACTTTGACTTCTCCCAAAATTTGCATCCCATAATTCCATAATAGAGGCTTGGACTTTAGAGAAAGTCCAACTTCATGAAGCATACAAAAACCACACACACCCCACACACCCCAGGGCAAGGCTAGTATAGCAGGCATTTGTGTTTGTCTGAGGAGAAACAACTGTAGTATGGTTTTCTCAAAAAAGGTTCCCCTTCATAATTTGTGTATTTTAATTGCTATTCATTTCCACTAATGAGTAGTTTAACACCATCCCATCCTGCAAAGCCATGTATTCCAATTTTTATATGGAAAAATTGAGTTGAAGTGTTTCACAATTAGAGCAGCAGCTCTACCTATGGTCAAAAGCCAGCTTCAGGAGGTGAAGGATTTAAGAGCTAGAAGCCCTGATAGACTGGCATGTCAGCAGTCAGATCTGACAGCAGAGATGAACAGTTAATTACAGACAAAACAGCAAGTGCCTGAATAAAGTTTGCTGTTCACATAGGTTTTTCTACACATGAAAACTCCTATTCATATCATTCCAAAATCACCAATGTTTTTCTTCTAGCCTCAGTTTAAGGGAATTCTAGCTTCAGACTTTAAATACCTGAAAGAAGCCATGAGGGAACAAATGCAAGGCTGCTGAACAGCCTGCTTACCAGGAAACAGCAGTTCTTTGAGCTCGTTCACATTAACTGTACTCTCCACCTGTATTTGAGATCTGCAAAAGAAATGAGCATGCTACAGTAACAAGTAGGTGAGAATTTGCTTCAAGGGTCTAATGTTTGTTCTACAGTCAACTGCAGATAGAAGCAGCATTCCTGTATCATCAGGCCCTATACCCTAGAAAAATAAGTACTGGGGACAAAAAGTAGTAATAAGAAGAGACCATTAACAACACTAAATGGAGCTCACATGCAGAACTGGAGACATAGAGTTTTGATGTTTAGCATGTATATACTCACAGAAGACACTCAAATAGTTAAGGAATATCAATTTCAAGGTCCAATTTTCAACGCTGACATAGCTTTATATAACAGGCACTTTTGGCAAGTGACTCGAGATTAAATTTGACTATTTCTACTTAAGTATGGGTAATCTCCAAAACTGTATTTACAGTACTAAAAACCTCAACACTACCATTCTGTTAGATTTTTTTTTTTTTAGCACAGCCAACCACTCAGTAGGTTGGGTCAAATATTTCCCCCCAAACACACTATCATTGATGCATTCCATAGTTACATTCCTGAAGCAAACAGACATCATATGTAAGTGGCGAGGAGAAGCAGACAGGCCAACCCAATACAGGTGATAAGCAAACTTCTACTTTATTTGTGACGCAGTTCACACATATATAGGAGTGGTATTCAGCCACTCCTCCTTGGCACAACAGTATTGGTTAGCCCCACACAGCTTCCTGCACATTCTCCTCCCATGTCCGGTTTCCGGTTACCTGTGGGGGCCACCCCCTGCCTTGCTCGCACAGGCCTCCAGGGCTCTATGGTCCTGCTCTTAGAGTCATTCTGCAACAATTCCCCCTTTTCCTTTGTGCGAGCAAGGCATTGTGGGTTATTCTGTTCACCTGTTTTATCACACAACTATAAGCAAGTCTAATAGCTACGATGATTAACCTAACAATGATACATAAGTGCAATACTTTAAACAGCAGTGTTTGACTCAACCTGTAATGCCCCGTGAAGACAACCATCTAGTTATTCTTAGGATATTGCTCATTTACTATTGCTGGGTAAGCTGAGCCAGGGTTCTCAGCTGTGCATGCATCGAATTAGCATAATCAGAGAGACTCATACAAGACATTCCAACAAACTCCTCAGATCCATGTCCCTGTTCCAACAACAAAAGGTTCTGCAGTGTTGCATGTCTTACAGAGTCAACATGAAAACAAATCAGATATCGCCTTCGATGTAGTATTGTCTGCTTAGCAACTCAGCAACCAAGTCTGCTTAGTTGAGCCAAGGCCCTGGCTGAAGCACTTACAGTGATTTGGCATATTATGATTGGATACATGTTTTGAAGACCCTTAGTGACTAACATATAATTGGTTAAACACAGGTGTGAGAACTCAACCTTGAAAGCTTGCCAACAGTTCACAGTTCTCATTAACTTGGTGAATTCCAGCCTCTTATCTTGCTTGCTTAAGCTTCTTCAGGCCTCTCATGGCCTTGCTGTATCCTTCAGGACTATTCAAAGTTTATGTACCAATTATGCATTCTCCTGTGAGAACACTGTCTCCAAATCTTCCCCCTTTATGTTTTATATATGGTTTGGGTGACCCTACTTGAGCAGGGGATCTGGGCTAGATTATATCTCCAACATATGCCAACTAGAGGCTGCCTGGGCCTGCCCCTTTTTTCTGCTGTATGGCTCTCTGATAACAGGCTGTATAGCTCTCTGATCCTTCACATCAAGGTCTGGCAATGTCGTGTGTCCCCACCTCTCCACGCCTGCTGGGTTGCAGCCAACAGCGGAGCTAAAGGTCCTTCTTGGTGGCTGTCCTGGGTTCAGCAGTAGCAGTCATGTTTTTTCCTTTGTGTTAACTGGTGCAGTGCTGTGTTTTGACTTCTAGTTTGAGAACGGTGTTGGTGAAGCCGATGTTTTCGGCTGTTGCTAAGTGATGTTTACCCTGACCAAGGACTCTGTGAGGCTCATGCTCTGCCAGGGAGGAGGGGAAGCTGTGAGGAGGCAGAGACGGGGCGCCTGACCCGGGCTGGCCGGGGAGGTATTCCATACCACAGCACGTCATGCCCGGGGTGGGGGGTAACTGGGAGTGACCCGGAAGGACAGGGGCTTCCGGGTGGAACTCGCTTTCTTGGCCGGTGGTATCGTATTCTCTTCTCTTGTTATTTTCCCTTATCGTTGTTTTAGCTGATAGTAGCGGTGGTGATTTGTTGCTGGACTGTTCTTGTCTCAACCCGTAGGAGTTGCACTCTCTCGATCCTCCTCTCCGTTCCTCCGGGAGCGGGGAAGGGGAGAGCCCCGGTGCGGGGGGGGGGGGGGGAGAAGGACACGGACCTCGATTGTTGTCAGCTCGGCACCACTCACTGGGAGTGAGTGAACAAGTTACCTGACTGGGTTCAAACCACGACAGTTCTTTTTGGCGCCCAACGTGGGGCACGAGGGGTTGAGATAAGAACAGATCTGACTGGATTGATAGTCACTCGTCACAATGCTGATTTATTGGCTCTCAAGGTTTTTCCTCTTGATCTCACAGTTTCAGTATACCATATCTTACGTCCATCCGGTATTGGCTGTATTAGTGTTTTTCAAGTGTGGGGCTTGGGCTAAGGTTTTTATCCCATTGTACTTTATGGTAATGACTTGTAATACAATAGAATCATTGATCATGAAACTGATCTGGCTTATGTTCCCAGTGTGGTCACCACCTTTATACTTTGGGAGGTATATGATGGAGGTGCTTAGCAATTACACATCTTTTTTCTCCTTCTCAGGTGCTCAACCTGTGAAGGAGACATCCTTTTACCCTCCTAGTCGTCCCCCCAGACCATTTACATTTGAGAGTTTTGAATTTTTTGAATGGCCTTTTAATGCTGTTGAGACTTGTTTGCTGCTGATGATGGGAATCACCATGCTAACACACATACAGAGTGTGTTTTGCCCACTACTGATTTCAAGAGTTAAGCAGATTCAGGTTTGGGTCTTGTCTGGGGTCAAAAGACGATGTAGGAGGACCGAGAGATTTTCCCAGAGGCTGGACAGTCATGAGTGGCAGGGTGTGTGGGATAGTATGGGCAAGTATCTAGGTCAGTGGGCCCCTCCAGTACTTTGGAATTTCACTACCGAACAACTGCAAAATCCAGAAGAATTAGTAAAACACTTAAATGAGGTGTGTGATCATTCTGGCCATACCAGAGATGGACAAATCACGGCAACGTGCTGGGGCTTGGCCTATGCTTACAGGGCCTTGTTCAACACTATCCAGCACCTTCAAAAGGAAAAGAATGTCGGCGGATTTGAGGGCAAAGTGACAGTCGCTACTCAAACTTTGGCTGCAATGAACTGCGCAGCTACCCCAGTGGCAAGTACAGCAGCTGCTCAAACTTCAACTGCAACAGACAGCACGGTTACCCCAGCTCCAAGCACGGTAGCTACACCACCCCCAGCAACAAGTACAGTCGCTAATCAAACCACAGTGATAATCACTGCAGCCAAACCAGAGGACCAATTCGTACCAATATCGGTTGCCCCTGTACGCAAGAGAACAAGCAAAAAGGAGGCAAAAAGGGTGAAGCGAGATGAAGAACCAATGAATTCACCACCCGGTCCAGAATCTGATCAGGAGTCATCATCACATGACGAAGAAGAAGAAGAAGAGGTAACTTCTCGACCTCGGACCTCAACCGAGCTGCGGAATATGCGAAAAGATTTTACCCGTCAACCAGGGGAGCACATCATCACCTGGTTACTCCGATGCTGGGACAATGGGGCCGATGGTCACGAACTAGAAGGTACAGAAGCCAAGCAGCTGGGATCACTTGCTAGAGAAGGGGGAATTGACAAAGCAATTGCAAGAGAGAAAAAGTCCCTCAGCCTTTGGAGGAGGCTCTTGGCAGCTGTGAAAGAAAGGTTTCCGTACAAGGACGATGTTACGAGTCGTTCGGCCAAGTGGACTACTATAGACAAAGGCATCCAGTCTCTGAGGGAATCGGCCATCGTAGAGATGATCTATCACATCAAGCCGAATAACAGGGATACACCTATAGATCCAGATGAAGTTGAATGTACATGACCCATGTGGCGAAAACTTACACGGAATGCACTGTCATCATATGCCCATTCATTGGCAACAGTGACCTGGAATGACATAGTACCACTAACAGTGGATGAAATTGTTCATAAACTCCGAGAGTTCGAAGACAATCTCACTCCTTCCATCATCTCAGCTGTGAAAAAACTGTCCCAGGACCTCGACAAATTGAGGGACGATGTATCTGATTTATCCAACTCCTCACGTGTACCAACACACGTCTCAGCTATTAACAAAAGGCGTCCTATTGTTCAAGAGAGGAGATACAGGAGGTATACGCCACGGGGTACCCTATGGTTTTACCTGCTGGATCACGGAGAAGACATGACAAAGTGGGATGGAAAACCTACTTCAGCTTTGGAGGAACGGGTGAGTGAACTGAAGAGGGGAGCAAGGGCCAAGACTGATCGTCCCATGAGAGCTACGGCTTCAGTCTCTGGTGAGCAGTTTCCCAGATGGGGTGGAAGAGCTGATTTTACTCCAGCTCCTGTGATAATGAAGAATAATCCCTTTCAACACGACTTAAGTGTCCAATGCTGTGACGACCATTAGAGGGGCCCTGCCTCCAGCCAGGTGGAGGTAGGGGACAATCGGATTTACTGGACTGTGTGGATCAGATGGCCTGGCACATCAGTCCCACAGAAGTATAAGGCTCTAGTAGATACCGGTGCACAGTGTACCCTGATGCCATCAAGCTGTCAAGGGGTGGAACCCATCTATATTTCTGGAGTGACAGGAGGATCCCAAGAGTTGACTGTGCTGGAGGCTGAAATCAGCCTGACTGGGAGGGAGTGGCAAAAGCACCCTATTGTGACTGGTCCAGAGGCTCCATGCATCCTCGGCATAGACTACCTCAAGAGAGGGTACTTCAAAGACCCAAAAGGGTACCGGTGGGCTTTTGGTATTGCTGCTTTGGAGACTGAGGAAATTGAGCAGCTGTCCACCTTGCCTGGTCTCTCAGAAGATCCCTCTGCTGTGGGGTTGCTGAAAGTTGAAGAACAACAAGTGCCAATTGCGACCACAACAGTGCACCGGCGGCAATATCGCACCAACCGAGACTCCCTGATTCCCATCCATCAGCTGATCCGTAGACTGGAGAGTCAGGGGGTGATCAGCAGGACCCGCTCACCCTTCAATAGCCCCATATGGCCAGTGCGAAAGTCTAATGGAGAATGGAGACTAACAGTAGACTATCGTGGCCTGAATGAAGTCACACCACCATTGAGTGCTGCCATACCGGACATGCTAGAACTTCAGTATGAACTAGAGTCAAAGGCAGCCAAGTGGTATGCCACGATTGATATTGCCAATGCATTTTTCTCCATTCCTTTGGCAGCAGAGTGCAGGCCACAGTTTGCTTTTACTTGGAGGGGTGTCCAGTTCACTTGGAACCGACTGCCCCAGGGGTGGAAACACAGCCCTACCATTTGCCATGGACTGATCCAGACTGCACTGGAACAGGGGCAAGCTCCAGAACACCTGCAATACATTGATGACATTATTGTGTGGGGCGATACAGCGGAAGAAGTCTTTGAGAAAGGGAGGAAAATAATCCAAATCCTGCTGAAAGCCGGTTTTGCCATAAAACGGAGTAAGGTCAAGGGACCTGCACAGGAGATTCAATTTTTGGGAATAAAATGGCAAGATGGACGTAGACAGATCCCCACAGATCTGATCAACAAGATAACAGCAATGTCTCCACCAACTAATAAGAAAGAAACGCAAGCTTTCTTGGGTGCAGTGGGGTTCTGGAGAATGCACATCCCAAATTACAGTTCGATTGTAAGCCCTCTCTATCATGTGACCCGGAAGAAGAATGATTTTAAATGGGGCCCTGAGCAGCAACAAGCCTTTGAGCAAATTAAACGCGAGATAGTTCATGCAGTAGCCCTTGGACCAGTCCGGACCGGGCCAGATGTAAAAAATATGCTGTACACTGCAGCTGGGGAGAACGGTCCTACCTGGAGCCTCTGGCAGAAAGCTCCAGGGGAGACTCGAGGTCGACCCCTCGGCTTTTGGAGTCGGGGATACAAAGGATCTGAGGCCAGCTATACCCCAACTGAGAAAGAGATACTGGCAGCCTATGAAGGGGTTCGAGCTGCTTCGGAAGTGATTGGCACTGAAGCACAGCTCCTCCTGGCACCCCGGCTGCCCGTGCTGGGCTGGATGTTCAAAGGCAGGGTCTCCTCTACACATCATGCAACTGATGCTACATGGAGTAAATGGGCTGCACTAATTACACAACGAACTCGAATAGGAAATCCCAGTCGTCCAGGCATTCTAGAAGTCATCATGGACTGGCCAGAGGGCAATGATTTCGGAATGTCACCAGAGGAGGAGGTGGTGCGTGCTGAGGAGGCTCCACCATATAATAAACTGTCAGAAAGTGAAAAGCAGTATGCCTTGTTTACTGATGGCTCTTGCCGTATTGTGGGAAAGCATCGGAGATGGACGGCAGCTGTATGGAGTCCTGGACGACAAGTTGCAGAAACTGCTGAAGGAGAGGGTGAATCGAGTCAATTTGCCGAGGTGAAAGCCATCCAGCTGGCCCTGGACATTGCTGAACGAGAAAAGTGGCCAGTACTTTATCTCTATACTGACTCATGGATGGTGGCAAATGCCCTGTGGGGGTGGTTGAAGCAATGGAAGCAGAGCAACTGGCAACGCAGAGGTAAACCCATCTGGGCTGCTGCACTGTGGAAAGATATTGCTGCCAGGGTGCAGAACCTGGTGGTGAAGGTACGTCATGTAGATGCCCATGTAACCAAGAGTCGGGCCACTGAGGAACACCAGAACAACCAACAAGTGGATAAAGCGGCTAAGATTGAAGTGGCTCAGATGGACTTAGATTGGCAACATAAAGGTGAATTATTTTTTGGCCCGGTGGGCCCATGACACTTCAGGCCATCAGGGCAGAGATGCAACATATAGATGGGCCCGTGATCGAGGGGTGGACTTAACAATGGACACTATTGCCCAGGTTATTCATGAGTGTGAAACATGTGCTGCAATTAAACAAGCCAAGCGGTTAAAGCCTCTTTGGTATGGAGGACGATGGTTGAAGTATAAATATGGGGAGGCCTGGCAGATTGACTATATCACACTGCCACCAACCCGCCAAGGCAAGCGCCATGTGCTTACCATGGTGGAAGCAACCACCGGGTGGCTGGAAACATACGCTGTGCCCCATGCCACTGCCCGGAACACCATCCTGGGCCTTGAGAAACAGATTTTGTGGCGACACGGCACCCCAGAGAGAATTGAGTCAGACAATGGGACTCATTTCCGGAATAACCTTATAGATATTTGGGCCAAAGAGCATGGCATTGAGTGGGTATATCACATCCCCTACCATGCACCAGCCTCTGGGAAAATCGAACGGTACAATGGGCTGTTAAAAACTACACTGAGAGCGATGGGTGGGGGAACTTTCAAGCATTGGGATACACACTTACCAAAGGCCACCTGGTTGGTCAACACCAGAGGATCTGCCAACAGGGCTGGCCCAGCCCAGTCAGAACTTTTACATATTGTAGAGGGGGACAAAGTTCCCGTGGTGCATATGAAGAATTTGCTGGGGAAGACAGTCTGGGTTATTCCTGCTTCAGGTAAAGGCAAACCCACTAGTGGGATTGCTTTTGCTCAGGGACCTGGATATACTTGGTGGGTAATGCGGGAAGATGGGGAAGTCCGATGTATACCTCAAGGGGATTTGATTTTAGGGGAAAACAGCCAGTGAACTCAATTGTATGCTGTTGCCTGCTGTGTAATGCTTTTATAGCCCATCAACTAGATGTCTCCAGGTCACCAGCGACTGGCCCTGACTTCCCTCCAGCCATCATCCCAACAGAGAATGAACTTGGAACATCATGGACCGAATGGACTCGGCAGCATTATAGGGATTGGTCCATGCACTAAGAAAATGATTTTTTCCTCTTGGTCTGTATGCATATGGATGTATATATGTGGGAGAGCGATGGTGTATTGAAAATGTGGGATCTGAGCACGACGTGAATGGTATGGAATAAGGGGTGGATAATGTCCTGGGTTCAGCAGTGGCAGTCATGTTTTTTCCTTTGTGTTAACTGGTGCAGTGCTGTGTTTTGACTTCTAGTTTGAGAACGGTGTTGGTGAAGCCGATGTTTTCGGTTGTTGCTAAGTGATGTTTACCCTGACCAAGGACTCTGTGAGGCTCATGCTCTGCCAGGGAGGAGGGGAAGCTGTGAGGAGGCAGAGACGGGGCGCCTGACCCGGGCTGGCCGGGGAGGTATTCCATACCACAGCACGTCATGCCCGGGGTGGGGGGTAACTGGGAGTGACCCAGAAGGACAGGGGCTTCCGGGTGGAACTCGCTTTCTTGGCCGGTGGTATCGTATTCTCTTCTCTTGTTATTTTCCCTTATCGTTGTTTTAGCTGATAGTAGCGGTGGTGATTTGTTGCTGGACTGTTCTTGTCTCAACCCGTAGGAGTTGCACTCTCTCGATCCTCCTCCCCGTTCCTCCGGGAGCGGGGAAGGGGAGAGCCCCGGTGCGGGGGGGGGGGGGGGGGGAGACGGACACGGACCTCGATTGTTGTCAGCTCGGCACCACTCACTGGGAGTGAGTGAACAAGTTACCTGACTGGGTTCAAACCACGACAGTGGCAAACACAGAAGCCAACCCAGTCTTGTGGTAGCAGGCATTTGTTCAGCCTCAGTCCTTGCACCTTATTGTCAATGCACAGTTTCACCTGCTTCATCCAGTAACAAGTCGCTACTACAGCAAGGCACACACAAATTTACATTAGCAGAGTAACTATTACAGGGTGAAGCAGCATGTTGAAGATGCTGATGGCAGTGAGGGACAAGCCAAAGAAATTTCTTACCAGTGGAATTCTCCCACCCTCTTAATTTGTTCTATCACCTGCTTTATAAGACTACCATTGCATTAAAATCTTTCTAGCTTTTGCTTTAGCATTTTCTAGCAGCTGCTGCAAATTTCCATACTCTAACATCTCTTTTACAAGTGATAAATCTATACAATACAAGGTGCAGTTTCTTATTAGAAACTAGCTAGTAAATACAGGTGGTTTTATACACAAAATCACAACCTCTAATAATAGCTACTATACAAGCACACATATTCAGGATGTTACTTTTCAGTTGTCCCCAAGTGATGTTTTGCAGTTAATCGTTCTTTCTCTTCCTCTATCTCATTCTGCTTGGGATATTCACGATCAGCTCCTGTAGCTGAGGCATTAGATTTATCCATTTGTCTGTCCAGCTCATGGCAAGGCTTCACAAACTTTGCAGGCAGTTGCTATGGACCTGTAGGCAGGATATATACCCACTCCCCCAGGTTATCAGTTCTTGAGAAGTAGACAGGTTAAATGTAACATCATTACTCTCTTCCCCCCCCCCTTTTTTTTTTTTTTTTTTTTTTTAGTTCCTGCAAAAGCCATCCTGCTGGGCAGCAACTATAGCGCCTGCCTGCTTCAGCAGCAACCATAAATACCCGCCGGCAACCGCACCTTTACGTTAACCCTTTCATGCCCGAAATGTTAAACAGCTACCCGTTGAAAGTTTTTACATGAACTCAACAACAAGAAAAATACACAGAACACCGTCTGCCCTCAGCACACACATACAAACACATGCGTATGGGATCCCACAAGCACACGCCACACAACTACAATATTTGAAGCACAAAATCCAGACAATCATTACTCCCACTACAGTCCCACGTACAGAATGTGGCATAAGGACCCTGTGGAGACTAACAGCAAACCAGCTCCGAGAAGCATCATTGCAGTGTGAGGTGGCAGGCTCAACCTTAGCGGGTGTCCCCGCAGAGGCTCTGCCTCCCCCACATCGTATGAGGCTTGGGCTTTTATACTGACCAAAATGCACACTCATTCTGACACAGGTGTCCAGCCTGTGCTGGAAGAAGTGGCCAGCAGTATCTACAAAGGTCTCCAAGGGTTGATAGAAACCTGGACATACTTATATTTACCAACTTCTAGTACATGAGTATCACAGAGAAACTGTATGGGCTCCCCCTGTCAATTGCAAGAAAAAATCATCACATATACAGCTTGAGTATAAGAGGATTTTAACGCATACGTGGTCACTGTTTGTCAGGCCTCCTTAACTATTTTGAGATCAAGAGCTTCCCACTCTTTAGCCCCCTGCTGTGTAGTAAACACAGGATATGCAGAGATGCCCATTGCAGAAAATTCCCCGGTAATGATCGCATCCTTGGTTACCCCTTGTTACAGCTGAGCGTCTCCAGGGCCAGTGAGTCTGAGCAGACCGACCCGGGAGACGAAGAGTCAGAGTCTGGAAGCAGGGGATAGAAATCTGGCTCAGATTCAGGGGATTCGGGGGCTGATCCTGGGCTGAACTCAGGGTCTCCGTTGCTCGCATCTGTGTCTTTCTTATCGGATGTCTCTCGTTCGGTATGTAGCCATCTGCAGACCTGGCTCCTCCGTAACTGAGTTAAAAATTTTTTTCACTCTAGGGGATAGTGGGTTGGAGAGGCTCGCAGTTCCTTTAAATCTCCAGCTAGCGCATGATCTCTGTTTCTACTGCGTGCTTCACAGTGGCGCCGCAATCGATCCGGCGCCGAGGCACCGTCCTCTTTCTTTTGGATTCCTCGACATTTATCATGCATATACCTTCTAATATACTTTCTCTGTCCTTTTTAAAGTCCCTACTTTCAGAACTGGGGTGGTGGGGGAGCAGGGGGTTACACCTCCTCCGCGGCACCTTCTGATGGAGGGGGAGAAAAGGAAGGGGGGGGGGAAACCCTGTGCTCCCTCGAGTTGGGGGAAACGAGTTGTAATCTTCCCCCGGTTTCAACCGACCGGGGACGTCTGTTCCTAGTTTCTCCGTTGCTACTGTGGCAGTTTTCTTTTCCGCCTTGCAACTTTTTATACAGTTTATTACTTCTCTCCATGGTTTATCGAGTTTCTTTGCCATTTTATCATCATTAAGCATTGAGTCAAATAGTTCTTCACCAAACTTTCACCACTCACTCTCGTCAAAAACTGTATTAGGATCTACAAAAAATCCCTTAGCCTTCCGTACAGCCACTAGACCTGCTAGCTGCTTTAGAGTCTCAGGCTCAATTCCCCGCCCGCTTTTATAAGAAGCACTGTAATAAGTCCAGGGCTACCTCTCGGTCCATTTTCATGGCAGCTTTTTCCCGATCGTTTTCTCCTGGATCCTCCTGTAACCTCGGTCTCCGGATCGGCCTTCCGACGCAGCAGTGTCTGGTTCGCCCCAGCGGCGGACTCCTTTCGGTTAGTCCAAGCACCCGGGTCCATCACGCCACCGCAGCAGCACCCAGGCCGCTGCCGCCGGCGCCGCTCACTCTCCGTTCCGGGTCCCCGTTAACCAGGGCCCTGTAATCCGGGTCCCCGCTAGTCGGGGCCCTGTATTCCGGGTCCCCGTTAACTGGGGCCCTGTAATCCGGGTCCCCGTTAACCGGGGCCCTGTAATCCGGGTCCCCTCTAGTCGGGGCCCTGTAATCCGGGTCCCCGCTAGTCGGGGCCCTGTAATCCGGGTCCCCGTTAACCGGGGCCCTGTAATCCGGGTCCCCTCTAGTCGGGGCCCTGTATTCCGGGTCTCTGCTAGTCAGGGCCCTGTAATCTGGGTCCCCTCTAGTCGGGGCCCAGTAATCCAGGTCCCCGCTAGTCGGGGCCCTGTAATCCGGGTCCCTGTTAACCGGGGCCCTGTAATCCGGGTCCTCTCTAGTCGGGGCCCTGTATTCCGGGTCTCCGCTAGTCAGGGCCCTGTAATCCGGGTCCCTGTTAACCGGGGCCTTGTAATCCGGGTCCCCTCTAGTCGGGGCCCTGTATTCTGGGTCCCCGCTAGTCGGGGCCCTGTAGTCCGCGTCCCTGTTCGGGCACCATTTGTAAGCAGCGAGGAGAAGCAGACAGGCCAACCCAATATGGGTGATAAGCAAACTTCTACTTTATTTGTGACGCAGTTCACATATATATAGGAGTGGTATTCAGCCACTCCTCCTTGGCACAACAGTATTGGGTAGCCCCACACAGCTTCTTCCACATTCTCCTCCCATGTCCGGTTTCCGGTTACCTGTGGGGGCCACCCCCTGCCTTGCTCGCACAGTCCTCCAGGGCTCTATGGTCCTGCTCTTAGAGTCATTCTGCAACAATCATAAGAATACCTACCAATATGCAGGGCAATGGAGAGACCAAGAGCAGACCACAGAGAATAGTGGCCACCAACCCACTGAAAAGAAGAGACCAGTTTAGACAGAAGTGCAAGGCTTTTAAATCTACACTTATTCAAACTCTAAGGAAATAGTACCATGTGCTTAGACTATTTTCAGCAAACCCAATATTGTTTCTGATGATAATTCACTGTGTATTATAAGGCATGGTCAAGGGAACCTGCACCTTACAGCAGCTCCCTCATGATTCCTTAACTATGCATTTTTTGACACTTCAAAGTTAACCTACTCATCCAATTTATGTCACATCTATAGAAGATCTCCTGATGATTCCAATTCATTTCCTAATACTAAAATTGCACCTTGTATTAACTGCTTTCCTAATGTCACTCCTCTAAATAAAGTCTGCTTCAGCAAGATTATGACACTAGCTAGGGAAGGATAAGTCTCTACATACATTTCTAAACAGCAGCTTTAAAAATCTAGTTTGTAAAAGCACATAGTCAATGAAGCATAAAACAAGCTGTTTCTAGTTAAGTATAAGGGCCAAGACAAAGGCAATATATTTAAAATATGCAACTCCTACAAAATACCAAATTCTCTCCCATTTCTGACACTTGACCTTTACAAGCCTAGATTATACACAGTAGACCCCCAGTCAAATGCCACAGCTTAGAGTAACTACTTACACAGAGGAATAAGCTAAGGCTTACCTCCTGTTACCCAACAGCTGATTAGACAGCCAAAAATACAGAAAACTCCTCTTTAGGCCTTTGACTGCAGGATTTTAATGGAATGACCAAGAGAAGAGTGTTTCACTTGCTAATGCATTCTCAATTTCATAATGTTTTCAGATATTTCAGTACAGAATACAACTACTATAATTTCAGTAGTTTTGGCAGTTTCCTGACATCTAGTTAGCATTTTCTAAAGCAAGTTAGATTATTCTAACAGTTAACATCTACCACACATTGGACATTTACTTACATCCCAAAACTCAAACATGTTCTCTGGGTCAACTCCAAAGTCTTTAAATTTAGGCTAGAATGAAAAAAAATATATATTTACATATATATATAAATAAAAAGTAAGGACACCATAAGTAAAACCAGCAATCTTTAAAAGCTTTGACTAGCAAATAAAACACACAAATTGGATACCTATTAGGGTTAGGGTTTTAAAATGAGGCCATCCTAAAGGTACATAGGAAAAAAAAAATATTTGTTATACTTACAGCATTGGTAGACAAGGCAACAAAATGCTTGGCCACATCTGAAGGCTTAATAAAAGCAAACAGTGTTTGTTCTAGAATGCCAATTATTGAGTTCTGTTCATAAAGCTGATCTGCTACCATTTAAACAAACTACTGATCACTATCCAGTTATTTTTGCATTATCAACTTGAAATTACTTAATTCACATTAAGTGTGGGACTCAGAAGCATATCAGCCTGAAGATAGCATTCTGATGAAGCCCTATGGAAGCAGTCGCTACTTAGAACAGCACACCATTTCCTTAAGAGCGTTACTGGTTCGGAACATCACTACTACCACTTTGGAGCAGATGGAGTTTGTTGTACATGTACTACCCTTCCAGCTATGGTCAAAAGAACAAGACAACTGGTATTACTGATAAATCCCAAGCTCCATATTTAGACTTCGGTCTTTCAGCAAGTGTTCTGGTGGACAAAGATGAGGTGTCTGCAACAGTAGTGTAATAAGCAATTTCAAAGCCCAGCTTTCAAAGTACAGCTACCCTGACTGGAACATGTTAAAGACCATCTTAATAACCTGAGCAGACAGTATCTGCTTTTTATTCCTCTTAAAGGTTAAAAATGAGAGAATGAACAAAATACAGGGTTTCTATTCATAGCACATCCATCTGCCATGGAATCGTCAGTATATCACTTCAACCATAACTTCTACTTTTTAAATATTTGCCAATTGGAAGGTAATGCCACATAGACACCATATTCTTGGCTTTTTATATCAGTTGCTCCACTAAATTACTAGCCAGCTGTCCTGGGTTCAGCAGTAGCAGTCATTTTTCTCCTTCTTGGTAGCTGGTGCAGTGCTGTGTTTTGACTTTCGGCTTGGGAACAGAGCTGATAACAATGTTATGGTTTGGCCAAGGACTTTGTGAGCCTCATGCTCTGCCAGGGAGGAGGGGAAGCTGAGAGGAAGCAGAGACAGGACACCTGACCCAAACTGACCAAAGAGGTATTCCATACCACAGCACGTCATGCCCAGGAGGTAACTGAGAGTTACTCGGAAGGGCTAGGACTGTGGGGTTGGAGGAGGTATCGGTCGGTGCTTGGTTGGGCTGGGGGGGAGTTATCGGTCGGCTGGTGGTGAGATGTTGTATTTTCTTCCCTTGTTATTTTCTTTATCATTATTATTATTGGTGGCAGCAGTAGTGATTTGTGCTATACCTTAGTTACTAAACTGTTCTTATCTCAACGCGTGGGAGTTGCATTCTTTTTGATTCTCCTCTCTGTCCCTCCAGGAGTAGGGAGAGGACAAGAAGGGGGGGAGTGAGTGAACGAGTTGTCTGGCTGGGTTTAAACCACAACACTAATATAACACTATTACTTAACAGGCAGGATTTTGGGGAACAATGCATTACAATCATTTATATTGAAAAAATAATGTCTTCACTTTGATCAGACATAAGAACCTGTCTAACCATGAAGCACTGAAGTGATATACATACAGCATCTGCTGAGCTATACATCTTATGTCTGGGCAGCTATTGACTGTTCCAAAGCACACAAAATGACCAGGGAAATGCTACACAAAAAGGCTGCTGCATTCTATAACACAACATAAACATATTAGACTTACATCATAAGCAGCATGCAAGAACCACTCTTAGGCCATCTCTGCATTGGTGATAGTTTCTTGGGTAGTGAAAGTCTGCACATCAGAAAACAAGGAAGTATGTAAAAGTATACTTAAAATTAAAAACAGTTCAGGCTGCTAAAATATCTTACGTCCCAAAGTAATCAGAGCAGAGGAACTGTAGGTATTCATAAGACAGCTTCTGCCAGATTTCACAAAAAAAAAAACACAAAAAATCCTTATCAATCCAATGGATTAGTGCTGTGATCATATATGAAATTGGAATATTTACTCCCAGTTACTTCCTTCTCCCAAATTTTAATGCAAACCCTTGAGACTAAGTTTCCTACCATAGTCTTTCACTAAAAGTTTTACCATTCACCTAAAAAGGAACTAATAGAGCATCAAAATAGGGTAACCTAGTGTCCTGGGTTCAGCAGTAGCAGTCATTTTTCTCCTTCTTAGATCATGAATCATTGATCATAAAACTGATCTGGATTTCGTTCCCAGTGTGGTCACCACCTCTACACTTTGAGAGGTATATAATAGAAGTGTTTAGCAATTACACATCTTTTTTCCCCTCCTCAAGTGGTCAACCTGTGAAAGAGACATTCCCTTACCTTCCCAGACCCCTCACCAGACCATTTACAGCAGCATTTGAGAGTTCTGAAGGTTTGGATGGCCTTTGAGTACCCTTGAGACCTGCCTGCTGATTGTGATGGAGATTACCATGTTGGCACACATACAGAGTGTGTTTTACCCACAATCATTTCATCTGATCTCGAAAGTTAAGCAGAGTCAGGTTTGGGCCTTGACTACAGTTAGATGATGATATAGGAGGACCAAGAGATTTTCCCCGAGGCTGGACAGTCATGAGTGGCAAGGTTTGCAGGATAGTATGGGCAAGTATCTAGGCCAGTGGGCCCCTCCAGTGCTTTGGAACTTAACCACTGAACAAGTGCAAAACCCAGAAAAATTAGTAAAACATTTAAATGAGGTGTGTGGTCATTCTGGTCATACCAGAGAGAGACAAATCATGGCAAAGTGCTGGGGCTTGGCCTTTGCTTACAGAAGCCTGTTCAACACTATCCAGCACCTTCAAAGGGAAAAAAATGTCTCTGGATCTGATGGCAAAGCAACTGACAATGCAGCTACTCTATTCCAAACACAGCATCTACACCAACCCTAGTGACAAGTACAGCAGCTACTCAAACTCCAACTGCAACAGATAACACAGCTACTCCAAGTACAGCAGATACACCAGCCCCAGTGACAAGTACAGCAGTTACCCAAACCCCGACAACAGATACTGCAGCCACTCCAACCACAGTGATAATCATTGTAGGTAAACCAGAGGACCAATTCGTGCCAGTATCAGTTGTCCCTGTATGCAAGGGGAAAAGCAAAAAAAGAGGCAAGAAAGATGAAGCAAGATGAAGAAACAATGTACTCGCCACCTGGGATAGCATCTGACCAGAAGTTATTATTATGTGAATCAGAGAAAGAAGAAAAAGAAGTGACTTCTCGACCCCAGACCTCAACCAAGCTATGGAAAATGCAGAAGATTTTACCCGTCAACTAGGGGAGCACATCATCACCTGGCTGCTCTGATGCTGGGACAATGGGGCTGACGGTCATGAAGGTAGAGAAGCCAAACAGCTGGGATCTCTTGCTAGAGAAGGGGGAATTGACAAAAGAATTGCAAAAGAGAAATGATCCCTCAGCCTTTGGAGGCGGCTCTTGGCAGCTGTGAAAGAAATATTTCCAAACAAGGACGATGTTATGAGTCATTTGGCCAAGTGGACTACTCTAGAGAAAGGCATCCACACTCTGAGGGAATCAGCCATTGTAGAGATGATCTACCATAAACAGGATGCCTGGAAAGGACCCATAGATCCAGATTAAATCAAATGTACACAACCCATATAGCGGAAATTTACATGGAATGCACCATCATCATATCCCCACACATTGGCAGCAGTAACCTGGAATGATATACCACCACCAACAGTGCATGAAATAATTCATCAACTCCAAGAGTTTGAAAACAATCTCACCCTTTCCATCATTTCAGCTGTGAAAAACAGTCTCAGGAGTTCAAAAAATTGAGAGATGATCTATCCGATTTATCCAGTCCCCCCGTGCAACAACCCACATCTCAGCCATCAACAAGAGGCATCCTACTGCTCGAGAGAGAAGATATAGGAGGTATATGTCATGCGGGATACCTGCGGGATCATGGAGAAAACATGAGGAAGTGGGATGTAAAACCTACCTCAGTGAAGAGAAGAACAAAGGTCAAGGATGATCATCCCATTAAAGCTGTGGCTTCAGTTTCTGGTGAGCAGGTTCCCACATGGAGTAGAAGAGCTGATTTTACTCCAGCTCCTGTGATAAAGACTATCCACAGCCAGGTGGAGACAGGGGACAATCAGATTTACTGGACTGTGTGGATCAGATGGCCTGGCAAATCAGTCCCACAGAAGTATAAGGCTCTAGTAGATAACAGTGCACAGGGTACTCTGATACAATCAAACTGTCAAGGGGTGGAACCCAATTATATATTTCTGGAGTGACAGGAGGATCCCAAGAGTTGACTGCACTGGAGGCTGAAATCAGCCTGACTGAGAGGAAGTGGCAAAAGCACTCCATTGTGACTGGTCCAGAAACTCCATGCATCCTTGGCATACATTACCTCAGAAGAGGGTACTTCAAAGACCCAAAAGGGTAACAATGAACTTTTAGTGTTGCTGCTTTGGAAACTGAGGAAATTGAGCAGCTGTCCCCCTTCCCTGGTCTCTCAGAGGATTCTTCTCTTGTGGGGTTGCTGAAGGTCGAAGAACAAGAAGTTCCAATCACAACAACAGTGCACCAGCAGCAATATCGCACCATCCGAGACTCCCTGATTCCCAACCATACGCTGACCTGCTGTAGACTGGAGTGTGGAGGACTGATCAGCAAAACCCACTCACCCTTTAATAGCCCCATATGGCCGGTGTGAAAGTTTTAACGGAGAGTGGAGACTAACAGCAGACTATCATGGCCTGAACGAAGTCACACCACCATTGAGTGCTGCTGTACAGGACATGCTAGAACTTCAATATGAACTGAAGTCAAATGCAGCCAACTGGTATGCCACAAATGATATTGCCAATGCATTTTTCTCAATTCCTTCAGCAGCAGAGGGCAGGCCACAGTTTGTTTTTACTTGGAGGTGTATCCAGTACACTTGGAACCTATTGCCCAGGGGTGGAAACACAGCCCTACCATCTGCCATGGACTGATCCAGACTGCCCTGGAACAGGGGCAAGCTCCAGAACACCTTCAGGACATTGATGACATTATCATGTGAGGTGATACAGTGGAAGAAATCTTTGAGAAAGGGAGGAAAATAATCCAAATCCTGCTGAAAGCCAGTTTTGCCATGAAACAGAGTAAGGTCAACGAACCTGCACAGGAAATTCAATTTTGGGGATTAAAATGGCAAGATGGACATCGCCAGATCCCCACAGATGTGATCAACAAGATAACTGCAATGTCTCCAACAACTAGTAAGAAACAAAAGCGTTCTTGGGTGTTGTGGGGTTCTGGAGAATGCACATCCCAAATTACAGTTTGATTGCAAGCCTTCACTCTCATGTGATCGGGAAGACGAATGATATTAAATGGGGCCCTGAGCAACAACAAGCCTTTGACCAAATCAAATGAGAGATAGTTCATGCAGTAGCCCTTGGACCAGTCCAGACTGGGCCAGATGTGAAAACTTTGCTTTATACAGCAGCTGGGGAGAATGATCATACCTGGAGCCTCTGGCAGAAAGCTCCAGGGGAGACTCAAGGTTGACCCCTTGGCTTTTGGAGGCAGGGATACAGAGGATCTGAGGACAGATATACCCCAACTGAAAAAGACATACTGGAAGCCTATGACGGGGTCTGAGCTGCTTCAGAAGTGATTGTCACTGAAGCATAGCTCCTCCTGGCACCCCGGCTGCCTGTGCTGGGCTGGATGTTTAAAGGCAGGGTCTCCTTTACACATCATGCTACTGATGCTACATGGAATAAGTGGGCTGCACTAATTAAACAATGAGCTGAATTGGAAAACCCAGTCATCCAGGAATTCTAGAAGTCATCATGGTCTGGCCAGAGGGCAAAGATTTTGGAATGTCACCAGAGGAGGAGGTGATGCATGCTGAAGAGGGCCCACCATACAATAAACTGTCAGAAAGTGAAAAGCAATATGCCTTGTTTACTGATGGGTCTTGCCGTATTGTGGGAAAGCATCGGAGATGGAAGGCAGCTGCATGGAGACCGCAACAATAAGTTTCAGAAACAGCTGAAGGAGAGGGTGGATTGAGTCAGTTTGCCAAGGTGAAAGCCATCCAGCTGGCCTTGGACATTGCTGAATGAGAAAAGCAGCCAGTACTTTATCTCTATACTGAGTCATGGATGGTGGCAAATGCCTTGTGGGGGTGGTTGCAGCAATGGAAGCAGAGCAACTGGCAATGCAGAGGGAAACCCATCTGGGCTGCTGCAATGTGGCAAGATATTGCTACCCAGGTGCAGAACCTGGGGGTGAAAGTACACCATGTAGATGCTCATGAACCCAAGACTTCTCCCCCTGAGGAACACCAGAACAACCAACAGGTGGATAAAGCGGCTAAGATTGAAGTGGCTCAGATGGACTTAGATTTGCAACATAAGGGTGAACTATTTTTGGCCCTGTGGTCCCATGACACCTCAGTCCATCAAGGCAGAGATGCAACATACAGATGGGCTCGTGATCGAGGAGTGGACTTAAAAATGGACACTACTGACCAGGTTATTCGTGACTGTGAAACATGTGCTGCAATTAAGAAATTTAAACAGTTAAAGCCTCTTTGGTATGGAGGACAATGGCTGAAGTACAAATATGGGGAGGACTGGGAGATTGATTATATCATATTCCCACCAACCCACCAAGGCAAGCGCCACGTGCTTACTATGGTGGAGGCAACCACCAGATGGCTGGAAACATATGCTGTGCCTCACGCCACTGCCCAGAACACTCTCCTGGGCCTTGAGAAACAGATTTTGTGGCAACATGGCACCCCAGAAACAACTGAGTCAGACAATGGGACACATTTCTAGAACAAGCTTATAGACACTTTTGCCAAAGAGCATGGCATTAAGTGGGTATATCACATTCCCTACAATGCACCAGCCTCTGGGAAACTGTACAGTGGCCTATTAAAAACTACACTGAGAGCAATGGGTGGGGGAACTTTCAAACATTGGGATACACACTTACCAAAGGCCACCTGGTTGATCAAAACCAGAAGGTCTGCCAACAGGGCTGGCCCAGACCAGTCAGAAATTGTACGTACTGTAGAGGGGGATAAAGTTCCCGTGGTGCACATAAAGATATTGCTGGGGAAGACAGTCTGGGCTATTCCTGTTTCATGTAAAAGCAAACCCACTCGTTGGATTCATTTTGCTCAGGGGCCCTCACATACATGGTAGGTAATGCGGGAAAATGGGGAAGTCTGATGTATACCTCAAGGGGATTTGATTTTAGGGGAAAGCAGCAAATGAACTTAATTGTATGCTGTTGCCTGCTATGTAGCACTTCTATAGCCTACCAACTGGATGTCTTCAGATGACCAACGACTGGCCCTGACTTCCCTCCAACCATCATCCCAACAAAGAATGAACTTTGATGAAACCAAATGAGTTCTGCAGTATCATTAGCAGTGAACGACCTAACACTGCACACCTGCACACAGCCTCTCCTGCTTTGAAAGACTGTTACAAGAGTTGGAGCCCAACATCATGGACCAGATAAACTCAGCAGCTCTATATGTACTGGTCAATGCACTAAGGCATCATATGCACCTGTGTGATAACGCCCATGTTGTTAGTTGCTGATAAGTATTGTTTACTCTAACCAAGGACTTTGTGAGCCTCTTGCTCTCCCATGGAGGAGGGGAAGCCGGGAGCAAGCAGAGACAGGACATCTGACCCAAACTAGCCAAAGAGGTATTCCATACCACAGCATGTTATGCCCAGTACATAAACTGGAGGCAGTTAGCCAAAAGGGGTAGATCACTGCTTGGGTTGGGCTGGGTATCAGTCGGCAGGTGGTGAGCGGTTGTATTCTAGTCCCTTGTTATTTCCCTTATCATTATTATTGGTGGTAGCAGCAGTGGTTTCTGTTATACCTTAGTTACTGAACTGTTCCTATCTCAGACCATGGGAGTTACATTCTTTCAATTCTCCTCCCCATCCCTCCGGGAGCAGGGGGAGGAAGTGGGGGAGTGAGCAAGCAGCTACTTGGTTCTGGAGTGCCAGCTGTATTAGTTTGTGAAGTTTATTATTCCATAAGTTCTTGCTTGGCTGCAGTATAGCAAAAAAGATAATGAGCACCAACATTACACACACATTCATTTGTTGCAGTTTTCCTTCAACAGAAGAAAACAACAAAAAACCCAAACCACCACCCCCCCAACTATATTCTGTAAACAAAAGACAAGACTTAAAGGCAGCTATTAAGTCTGCATTCAGAAATAAGTGGCATCTCCACCACTTTAAGAAAGCTTAGTATTTGTAGTGCTCAACTAACTCATTTAAGTTTTTTAGGTGAAAACACTGTTACTACCCTAAAAGAGAACGAAGATTCCCAAACTACATGCAATTAATGCAGATGCAAAATATTGTTAACAAGTAACACTACTTTTAAAGGACCAGAAGTACCCTCAAATAAAAGTAAGGAACGAAATAATAATATCAAGAACTTAACATCTACATAGGATCTGATGCTAAACCAATTTGGTTTAGGTTAAGTGATTTTCAGCACTTTACTTTGTCCTGGGTTTAGCAGTAGCAGTCAATTTTTCTCCTTCTTGGTAGCTGGTGCAGCGCTGTTTTGACATCATGGACCCAATGGACTCGGCAGCATTATAGGGATTGGTCCATGCACTAAGAAAATGATCTCTTTCTCTTGGTCTGTGTGTGTATATGGATGTATACATGTGGGAGAGCGATGGTATATTGAAAATGTGGGATCTGAGCATGACATGAATGGTATGGAATAAGGGGTGGATACTGTCCTGGGTTTAGCAGTAGCAGTCAAATTTTCTCTTTCCTGGTAGCTGGTGCAGCACTGGGTTTTGTCTTCAGGCTGGGAAAAGTGCTGACAATACCGATATTTTCAGTTGTTGCTAAGTAATGTTTACCCTAACCAAGGACTTTGTGAGGCTCATGCTCTGCCAGGGAGGAGGGGAAGCCAGGAGGAAGCAGAGACAGGACACCTGACCCAAGCTAGTCAAAGAGGTACTCCATACCACAGCACGTCATGCCCGGGGTGGGCGGTAACTGGGAGTTACCCGGAAGGACACAGGCTTCGGGGTCGAACTCGTTTCTCTGCGGGTGGTATTGTATTCTCTTCCCTTGTTATTTTCTCTTATCATTGTTGTCATTGGTAGTAGCAGTGGTGATTTGTGTTGTACATTGGTTGCTGGATTGTTCTTGTCTCAACCTGTGAGAGTTGCACTTCTTCGATTCTCCTCCCCTGCTTCCAGCCCGGCACCACTCACTGGGAGTGAGGGAACAAGCTGTACAGCTAGGGTTTAAACTACGACAGTTCTTTTTGGCACCCAATGTGGGGCCCAAAGGGTTGAAATAACGACAGATCTGTCCGGATTAATAGTTAGTCATCACAATGCTGATTTATTGGCTCTCAAGGTTGTTGTTCCTGATCTCACAATTTCAGTATATCATACCTTACTTCCATCCGGTATTTGCTGTGTTAGTGTTTATCACTAACTTGGGCTAAGGTTTTTGTCGCATTGTACTTTATGGCAATGACTTGTAATACAATAGAATCATTGATCATGAAACTGATCTGGCTTATGTTCCCAGTGTGATCACCACCTTTATACTTTGGGAGGTATATAACAGAAGTGCTTAGCAATTACAAATCTTTTTTCTCCTTCTCAGGTGCTCAACCTGTGAAGGAGACATTCTTTTACCCTCCCAGTCCTCCCCCAGACCATTTACAGCATCATTTGAGAGTTTTGAAGTTTTTGAATGGCCTTTTAATGCTGTTGAGACTTGTTTGCTGATCGTGACGGGAATCACCATGCTAGCATGCATACAGAGTGTGTTTTGCCCACTACTGATTTCAAGAGTTAAGCAGAGTCAGGTTTGGGTCTTGTCTGGGGTCAAACGACAATGTAGGAGGACCAAGGGATTTTCCCTGAGGCTGGACAGTCATGAGTGGCAGGGTGTGTGGGATAGTATGGGCAAGTATCTAGGTCAGTGGGCCCCTCCAGTATTTTGGAATTTCACTACCGAACAACTGCAAAATCCAGAAGAATTAGTAAAACACTTAAATGAGGTGTGTGGTCATTCTGGCCATACCAGAGACAGACAAATCATGGCAACGTGCTGGGGCTTGGCCTATGCTTACAGGGCCTTGTTCAACACTATCCAGCACCTTCAAAAGCAAAAAAACATCGGTGGATCTGAGGGCCAAGCAACAGTCAGCACAGCTACTCCAGCTCCAAGCACAGCAGTTCACCACCCCCAGTGACAAGTACAGTCACTACTCAAACTCTGGCTGCAATGAACAGCGCAGCTACCCCAGTGGCAAGTACAGCAGCTACTCAAACTTTGACTGCAACAGACAGCGTGGCTACCCCAGCTCCAAGCACAGCAGCTACACCACCCCAGCAACAAGTACAGTTGCTACTCAAACCACAGTGATAATCACTGCAGCCAAACCATAGGATCAATTCGTACCAATATCGGTTGCCCCTGTACGCAAGAGAACAAGCAAAAAGGAGGCAAAAAGGGTGAAGCAAGATGAAGAAACAATGTATTCACCACCTGGTCTAGAATCTGATCAGGAGTCATCATCACATGACGAAGAAGAGGAAGAGGTAACTTCGACCTCGGACCTCAACCGAGCTACGGAATATGCGAAAAGTTTTTACCCGTCAACCAGGGGAGCACATCATCACCTGGTTACTTCGATGCTGGGACAATCGGGCTGATGGTCAGGAACTAGAAGGTCCAGAAGCCAAGCAGCTGGGATCACTTCCTAGAGAAGGGGGAATTGACAAAGCAATTGCAAGAGAGAAAAAGTCCCTCAGTCTTTAGAGGCGGCTCTTGGCAGCTGTGAAAAAAAGGTTTCCATACAAGGACAATGTTATGAGTCGTTCGGCCAAGTGGACCACTATAGACAAAAGGCATCCAGTCTTTGCGGGAATCAGCCATCATAGAAATGATCTATCACATCAAGCCGAATAATGGGGATATACCCATAGATCCAGATGAAGTTGAATGTACACGACCCATGTGGCGAAAACTTACACGGAATGCACTGTCATTATATGCCCATTCATTGGCAACAGTAACCTGGAATGACATAGCACTCTTTTGATTTTCCTCCCCATCCCTTCAAGAGCGGGGAAGGGGAAAGCCCCGGGGGGGGGGGGGGGACGACACGACACTCTATTGCTTCCAGCCCGGCACCACTCACTGGGAGTGAGTGAACAAGCTGTACAGCTAGGGTTTAAACTACGACAGACTTCTGAATCCCCCAGTACTTCAGCAGCAACACAAGCTTATGCTGCAAGTTTGTGATTAATCACACCAGGAATGTTTAGTAGTCATCCCTGATTCAGATCTTCCTGTGGACAGGTCTCCATTCTGACTGAATCGTTTACAGTTAAAGTCACACTCCAGTGGTTGTAGTAGACATACCTTAGATGCAATGATGAAGAGCATAGCATCCGGTTTAAGGTCAGCCAGGGTTTTGGCTATATGAGTACCATCATGAAGAAAGTTTTGTTATACCACAAGTAATCAATATTAAAACAATTATTATTAATATTCCTGCAACCAGTTGCCTTAACCAGGAGAGATCAGGTAACCATGAAGGTAACTTTTTCTACATTGCTTCAAACCCCCAGGAGGTATCATCCTTGGCCATTTTATGAAATATTTTAGTTCGTTTCCAGATTTCCTCCAGATCTGTTTCAGGAGCAGCAATTTCCATTGATTCTTGTTCCACTTGGATTATATCAATGGTTTTACTTTCTATTTCCTCTATGGTTGCTGAGATACTCCCAAAGATGGAATTAGCCATCTCACAAAATTATGAAATGCAGTATTCTGTTCAGCAATAGGGTTAAACCCTCGCTTAACCAATACCATCCTTTCCTTTCAGGAACAGGCCACCACTGAACCACAATACCATCTATATTTTAATAGTGTGAGTACAATTTGAATAGTGACCTACACCTGTGGCATTTAAACAAACATAGTATCCTATTCTGGTTAACTATTCCAAACCTTAAAATTGTAGTGTTAGAAACTGGAACACAAATTAATGGAAGGCCTTGATCTTCTCCTGATTCAGGCAACTGTGCACACACCCAACAGTCACTACAATTAACAACTTAAGTCATTCTGCATTAATTTCAGGTATTAGTCCCAAGCTGGTATGTAGGTTATCACATAAATCCAAATTACAACTGATATAATTTCATATGCGAGGGTCCTGAAGGTTCGATCCGCCATGTCTTCTCTGGTTCTGGTGCTTTCTTTATTCTTGAACAATGTATCAAGCAGGTTGTTTCTTTATCTTCACTGCTGTAAAGGTGGTCAATATTATCTGATACAGTCCGCTCCACTTCTCCTGTAGAGGATCTCCTGAAAAATTCTTAACATAAACCCAGTCTCTGGATCTAAAAGGGCGAGTTGGATAATCCCTTCTATTCAACTGAGGTTTAGTTTGAATTCTTAAAAGAGCCAGTGGTAAGGCTTGGTACTAATATCTTGACATACTTTACTAATCTGTTGTTTGATTTTTTTTTTCCTACTTGCCCACTGGCCTGAGGCCTGTACAGAAAATATAGTTGCCAATCAGTTTCTAATTTTTGCTAATTTCTTGTAGCCATTTTGCAATAAAGGGTGAGCCTCAGTCGGAAGAAATTGTCTCTGGTACTCTAAAACAACGTATTACACTGTTTAACAATGTTCCAATTACTTGTCTTGTATTATTTATTCTACAAGGAATGCTTCTGGCCACCCTGAAAAAATATTCATTAACACCAACAAATATTGGTAACCTCCTGTTCTCAGTAATTGAGAAAAATTTATTTGCCAGTGGTGTTCCGGATAACTTCCTCCCTGGTTGTACCAATTTGATTTCTATTTTCAATTTTAGGATTATTCTTGAGACAGAGCTGATTGTCAGTAATAGAACTATGGTATATAGGTTCCTTCCTGCAATTTGTTCATCTAAGTATTTATACAAAGACTTGCTACCCCAATGAGTTTTATTATGTTCCTCCTGAACTAGCTTCCAGAGTTGGTTATAGGGGATTACAATTTGCCCATCAGGTATCTGAACCCATCCTCTTTGTTTTCCCCTCCTTTGAGATCTCCAATCAATTTTCTATCCTCCTTTGAATATCTAGGTTTAGATTTCTCAATTGTTAGTTTGCCATCAGGAATTAAGGGAATGAGTACTTCCAATTTCAGAGTCACCTTGTTGATGCCCTCAACAATACATAATAGCTACTTCCTCAGGTAGCTGAAGAGCTTTCAGTAGTCATAGAATTTCTGGAGTATGTTTAATCTGTTTCTCCTGGGTGTTCAAAGGTCCTCGTTCTTTCCAGATGGCACCATGTGCACGGACCACACCGAATGCATATTTAGAATCAGTCCAAATATTTATCCTTTTGTCTTTAGCCAATTCCAGGGCACATTCCAGGTTTCTTTCAAATCTGGTTGACTTGAATATACAGTTTCATGTAGTGGCCAAGCAGTCGTGTGTTAATAGCTCTGTTGGTTGTTCCTGCAAAAGGATGCTGGATTCACAACATTAGTGACCACAATTTCTCTATCATCGTGTTGCACAAGGGTGGCCTGCTATTTTAAAAAACATTAAGGAGATAACCAGTGGGCTTCTTTCTGTTCCAGGAATGCTGATACAACATGGGACGTTAGTACAGTTATCTTTTGTCCCAAGGTAAATATGCGAGCCTCTTCAATATTCATGACAACTGCTGCCACAGCTCTTAGGCATCCAGGCCATCCTTTGCTCGCTTCATTCAGCTGTTTTGAAAAATACACCACTGCCCTCTTACAGGGTCCTAGTTTCTGAGTAAGGACCACTAAAGCTATTCCCTGTTCTTCATAGGAATATAGCCAAGAGGATTTAGTCACATCCAGAAGTCGAAGCTGCAGCTCTCATTAGCTCTACTTTTAAATTTCTAAAGCCCTCCTCTGCTGAATCAGTCCATTCCAAAGAGAGAGGGGTTTCTTTTAACCGTTCATATAGGGGTCTTACCAGAACAACATAACCATGCATCCCAAAGTCTGCATCATCCAGTCATTCCCAGGAACGTCTGGAGCTCCTTGATGGTCGACAGTCATGGAGTTTGACAAATGGCTTCTTTTCTAGCAGTTCCAAGTTCTCTCTGTCCTGTTATTTCATGTCCTAAGTAGGAGTCTTGGGCTTGGATTAGATGGGCCTTTTGTCTGGTTACCCAATAACCATTCATTCCCAGAAAATTCAATAATCCCACCATTCACTGGACACATGCTTCCTTTGTTTCTGTGGCAATTAATAGGTCATCCACATATTGTAACAGAGTCCCCATCTGAGTGGGTGGTTTCCATGATCCTAGTTCCAGTGTTAACTGATTTCCAAAAATCATTGGACTGTTTTAAACCCTTTAGGTAATACTGTCCAAGTTAATTGGGTTTTCCTTACTGTGTCAGGATGTTCCCATTTGAAAGCAAATAAATTCTGGTTTTCTTTGGCCAATGGTAAGCAAAAGAAAGAGTCCTTTAAATCCAAGATGGCAAACCATTTCTGATTCAATTTAGTCAATAAGGTATACGAATTAGCTACTACTGAATATCCTCTACAAATTTGTTGATTCCCGAGATCTTGAATCAATCTGCAACTTTTCTTTACTGGCAAGATAGGAGTATTATATTCCAATTCACATTCAATTAAGAATTGTTTTTTTTTTTCCTTTTCCTTGGTGGCCAGTAGCTCCCACATCTGTAACAAATTCTTTTCCCTCTAATTCAACACTGAATAAGTTGCTCCTGTATCCACTAAAATTCCACTTTATTTTCTCTAGTCCATAGATTTAATTTAACCAGTGGATCTGCTAGGGTAGATAACCTAGGTCCCTTGTCAGTCTAGTTCCAATTTAGCCACCGGAGCCACCCCATGGCACTCCCCCCCAGGGCAGTCTCACTTCCAACATCCAAAACTCCCCACAGCACACAAACACCAATCCCATCCCATGGGAGAAGAATCCACTTACCCCACCTTGGCCCGACATTCCTCCTCCACCAGTTTCTAAGCAACCACCGCAGCCGTGGCTATAGCACGACCTAGTTCACTCCTGTCCACATTTATTCAACAAGCCCTCAGTCCCGTATGTTCCCACTGGTTTGCCTGCCCCAGCACTCATCCCATGCTCAAACACAGGAGCCGAGCAAGCTCCCCTCCTTTCCCCCTTGGTTTTCCTTTTTTTTTTTTTCTCACAGCTGCTCACCCTGCTCTGCAGGGGTTACAGATGCCTGTCTGTGCAACAGCACTTCTGGTTTAATGTGAATGTGCTGCTTGTTGCCAGTGACAGCAGTCTCCTCCTCCTTATCAATATCTGATAAGACAGATATAGAGGGTGCTCCTCTCAGAGGTACCTGTGATATATAATTTTCCTATTTATTTCATTACCCCAATATCACAGGCTGAACAACATCTCTCCAGCTTAGCTTTCTGTTTTTCCCTGTCCTTTTCCAAAGCCCAAATTAGGGATCTGGCAGAGCTATATTAATTTCACATTATGTCTGCCACTCCAGGTGGTTTCTGAAAGTGAATCCATATATCTTAGTTCATCCCATTTTCCTGGCCACCTCAAAACCAACATTAATTGTAACAATGTATTATAATTCAGAGTTCCATTTTTAGGCCATTTCTCCTGATCACAGAATTGTAGAATTAACCAGGTTGGAAAAGACCTTTAAGATCATCAAGTCCAACCATTACCCCAGGACTGCCAAAACCACCACTAAGCCATGTCATTAAAGGCTTCATCTCAATGTTTTTTGAACACTTCCAGGGACACTGATTCCATCACTTCCCTGGGCCGCCTGGTCCAATGCCTGATCACCTTTTGGTGAAGAAATTTTTCCTAATACCCAGACTAAACCTCCCCATGCCCAGCTTGAGACATGTCATTATGAGATTAAGATGTGTTTTTTTTAATCTCCTCCTACAATTCAACCATTTTCATTGCTTTATATAATTAAATTCACTAAGAATTACCAGACAATGGGAGCTGTAGCCCCATTTTCTGGTCTGACAAATTTAAAATAAATAAATTATACATGTACACACTGCCATAAAGGATCCTCTGTCTTAGGCATCAAACATCCTTAAAGAACTGCTATCAAACCCTGACACATGACAGACAGAAGGGGGAATCCAAGCAAGGGAAAATTCCATATCAAATTGGAAAAATGCTTAGCAGTCTCCAGAGCAATCCAAGTCTGGCAAGGCAAATCAAACACATTTAATTAATATCACTGTTTCTTTATAGATGAAATGGAAGTTCAAGTATTGACCATGGGAAAGAGCTATTTCATTGACACACTGTTCTCTTTCTATATCATTCCTGAATGTATGATCATATAATAAATAGGGGGCTAATACCTGTCCTCTGCTACTTAACTTCAGAGACTTCACACCAAAATCCCAATTAAAACTTTCCCCAATCTAATAAACAATCACAAGCTTGGCAATTAACTTTTCAAATGCAAGCTTTTTACACTCACAATGTTTTTACAGATACAATTCATACACATATAGGAACATCACAGACTTTATAAAAAGATACACCTGCACACAGGACCTGATATTCCATACGTACGCATCAAGTACTCAACTTTATCCAGAGAAGTTTCATATCAAATTTTAAAAATTAAAAATAACAGGGGTGTACATCATGCAAAATTACAGGAGTGGAGAATTGTAACTTTTAAGTTAGCAACAGTCTAACTAAAAACAGACATTGGTTACAATATTTTATCAATGTTTTCTTGTTTACCGAGCCCCCAGAAGACCCTCCCAGTTCTTTCCAATGTGCCAAAATGTAACCCAATGGGCTTTTCTTCAGAATTCCCTTGTTTTGACCAGCTCCCATTTGAAACAATCTTTTGCAAATCTCTATAGCTTCTCTTTCCCAGTGCTCTGCAAATGCACTTCAAAATATGAGAGCACCTACACACAAGTTTTATGATATTCTCAGGGGGTTCAGTAAAATAGTATCTCTGGGTTCTGCAGATCAACTCCCCTGTTGTTAGATCATAGTTTTGGTTCCAGCAAAATTTACACTGTCCTAATATCCACAGCAGGTTCCACTGTTCAAAAGTTATTATGCACCCATATGTGAGGCTACAAGCCTCTGGTACTGAGTGTAAAGTCCAGGTCTCAAGAGTAGGACTACAGATATTAGAGGTTATACTTCTCTTATACAGCCACCAGGGCGCAGAGAGGGAACTCTTCTTAACCCCCCCATTAGCCACAGTTTACTTTTGTCTACTCCTCCCCCACCGCTTAAACACCATAATCTTTAACACTAAAGACAGACACAACACAAAACAAAGCCGCTCTCCTCGCAGAGAACATGGAACCGCAGATCAGGACTCCACACTCGCTTCACAGCTATGCTATGTCTCAGCCACACAGAAACACAAACACTTACACATGGGATCCCACACACTCACACTATGGTTCCGCCTTACCCTTCTCCTGCTTCTTATGGTAGCAGGTCCATCCTGGTTCCCAGAGTTTGAGATGCAGTGGAGACCTGGTGGGTTTGCCTACCCTAAATTTCAAGCATACCGTTTCTCCGCAGCCGGCACAGGTTGTTGTCTGTCCTCACAATGAGCGGATGAGGAGCAGAGCTCCTCCAGGCAAGCGGCCTGGGGCGCCTAGGATGTCCACCCCTCAGCCGATCCAGCAGCCCAACAGAGATCTCCTGGCTGGCTCGCCAAACTGATACGCGGATTGACTCAACAATTCGTTAAAGTTGTAAAGTAGGTATACTTTTTATTCAGTGCTGAGACGCACAGGGATAATTCCTCAAAGTCATGTGTACCTCAGTGTTGTTTCCCTCTACATTTATTAAGGTTGCACAATACGCCTATACATATTCATGTCCTATCCCTGCTACGTATTATAATGAGCTAGAGGGTCCTTTGCGCCTGCACAGTGCCCCTCTGGTCAGGGGCAGGGGTCTCAAGATGAAGTAAATGAGTCTTCCTCCTGTGAGTAGGGGTCTTCAAGATTAAATAAATGAGTCTTCCTTTTCTTGAACTTTTCACCTTTTAGTCTTCATGTACAGCTTTAGGGTTTGGTCAGTGTCCCAGCCATAAACCATCTGCTTCTCCCCCTTCAGGCATCTGCTTTTCCTTATCAATAGCGGCTTATCAGTAGAATCAGGCATCTGCTTTTCCTTGTCAGTAGAACCAGGTGTCTGCTTCTCTTTATCAATGGTTCATGCCTTTGTTCTGCTTAGTAGGCATGATAGGTACAGACCATACCTTTGTTTAAGCAAGCGAATTCCTCTAACCCCCTTGTACAACCCCCCTGTACATTGGTTAACCCTGTATCAAGGACCTGCCTTGGAATATGGTTTCAGAGCTTCAGTTACTGTCAGAGGGTCCTGTATAGAAGCAACAAAATTTTATCTTCATTGCAAGCATATATACACACAAAAAGATGTGGAAGATATATAGAAGTCAGCTTACCAAGTCAGAGCCACCAATACCAATATTGACCACATCAGTGATTGCCTTTCCAGGGTAGCCTTTCCATTCACTGCTACGGACTCGCTGTAAGAATATTGCCATGACTATTTTATACTTAAGTTAATGATTCTAACACTGGAAATGCTGTATTTTCAGGTACTGTTATAGTAAGTCTCTGAAGAGACCTTTCAAGCTTCCAGACTTTAAAGCCTACACGCAAAGCTACCTTCTTAGCTCAGTTATATCCAAGATAACCCTTTATTAAGGGTTAGAAGTCTAATGCACATATTTAAAAATACTGCAGTATCTAACTGTGTGAACTGCTATAGCATTCACAACAGTGTTAGCAAAGGCAAAAGAAATCAGACTAAAAAAATGAATAAAATATTGGGCACTGAGCTATTTGTAACAAATATCAGAACCTGAGGGGGTTAAGTGTCTTTAATTAGAAAGAAAAAACCTTCGCTAACTGGAAGACATTAAAATATGAATAAAGCAATGGAGATAGAGATTTATTGGCAAACCAAACATTCAAAAGGCTTCTCTTGTGCATATATGCTTGCATTAAGGTGTATTTCTGGGCAGGTTTCTGCTCTATTCTTGTAACTTTAACAGTCACTGAGAGTTTTAACAAACAAAATTACAATCATTAAATAATATCAAAACACTGCATTGGATTTTGCCCATCAGGTAACACCCTATGCATTAAATTTGTCCAATCCAAATTAATCTTTCTAGTATCATGCACTCTTCATAACTTCCCCAATTCTAAATCGATTCTTCAACAAATCACCTGGTTACACTGATGCTGCTCTCCTTCTCCACAGATGTTTAAGTTAAATCTTACAGAGAATGCACTCTTAGTATATACCATTTCTGTAACCTGAAGATGTTTTAAAATACCACCTGCTTACGCAAGTTGACCGAAACAAGCATCTTCATTAATCTTTCCAAGCAAACTGCTTAATGTGACTTATTTTGCAGAGAAGATACAGCTGCATGGGAAGTGATAATCACAGGCTCTGATAACTGAAACTATCTAGCAACAAATGAGGGTGGCACCAGTGAAAACTTGGTTTGCACTATCAAAAAAACCTTAATCAGTTAAAAGCTCTACAGTGGAAAACACACCACTGAATTAGTGGCCAATTCAGTTCTAGCATTACCTGAAGAAACTACCAAATTCAAACTAATTGGCATCAGTTATTGTTGTTTTGGCATTTATCCATTAGGAACTGGACATAGTACAGGCTCATTTTGTATAGGTTAACAAATATGAGTTAGCAGTGATATAGGCCATTACCACCAGGATAACAATCAACTTCACACCTCAGAGCCATGTTTAATGCACCAAAACTATTATTTGGTGAACTTTTACTGATTAGTTTTATGACACAAATTTGACTTTGGTACAGTACTAAGTTCTTCAGAGCATTTCCTCCATTGATTTGACAATATACCTACATTTTAAAGATATACAGAATCAAAAAAACTCCCAAAATAATGAATGATATTTGACAATAATGCTCAACTGCTGTATTTAACTAGGAAACAACAAAAATTTTACACCACTAAATCTGCAAAGAATAGACTCATAAAGGAATTTTGCAAAAAAATAGAGTTTCTACTTGATAGAGGCAAGTAATTGAAAAATTAGCAAGAAATAAAGCAATATTTGAATGGTACTTAATGCTTTACAAAACTTCTGAACTAAGTGCAAGATTACTGTGAAAAGAACAAAATCTGGAGAGCACAACAATAAAAAACAAAAAACAAAAATCACACAAAACACCCACAAAAATACATAAAGGAGTAAATCATACCAAAACCAGCTCCAATCCCATTTTTGAGCCAGACCTATTATTAACGTCAAACAAGAGCACAATTCATGTGACCTAGCCCACAATCGGTGCTTCACAATACACATAAGAACTTGGCTGGGTATAGTATAATTACATTAAAAAAAAAACCCAACAGAACATGGCAGTACTTTATACCTGGCAGAAGCGCTTCATTTTGTCCAACACTTTGTTTACTTCTGGAACAACATCCTTCCCATCTACAACTATTGGCACATTGGAACGATTTCCCAGAGTAACATGAAGCACAGCTCAGTTCTGAAGAAAGGGGAAAAAAATTATGAATTTACTCCCAAATTAGACCCAGAAGCCTCAGATGTCTGACCGAGGAGATAGTATGATCTTCAAGTCTTTGAAATTCTTTAATTAACTGGAATTGGTAGACCAGTAGTTTGTGAGTATATGGGTATAACACACACTCATCACTAGCATCATGGTTTAAGCCCAGCCAGCAACCCAGAACCACACAGCCGTTCACTCACTTCCCCCCACCTTCCTCCCCCAACTCCCAGAGGGATGGGGAAGAGAATCAAAAATAACGTAACTCCCACGGATTGAGATAAGAACAGTCTAGTAACTAAGGTATAACACAAAACTACTACTGCTACCACCAATAATAATAATAAGGGAAATAACAAGGGAAGACAATACAATTGCTTATCATCCACCAACCAATACCCTGCCTGAAACAAGCAATGATCTAGCCCTTCTGGATACCTGCCCCCAGTTCATATACTGGGCATGACATGCTGTGGTATGGAATACCTCTTTGGTTATTTTGGGTCAGGTGTCCTGTCTCTGCTTCTTCCCAGCTTCCCCTCCTCCCTGGCAGAGCATGAGACTCACAAAGTCCTTGGTCAGAGTAAACATTACTGAGCAGCAACCAAAAACATGGGTGTTATCAACCTTGTTCCCAGACTGAAAAAATCAAAAACACAGCACTGCACCAGCTACTAAGAAGGAGAAAAATGACTGCTACTACTGAACCCAGGACAACCAGCTATCTAAAAAACACACTCTCGCTTCACAGTCACTGCAGAGGGCTTACCAAAGCACAATATGCAAAGTAAACAAATAGCTTATTTGTCTACACTGATAATAAAGCTCAAAATGCCTTGGAAAGCATTTAACAACTGAGGGTTAAAATTATTAATTATTCTATGATTCATATATTAAAAATAATTATTATTTATTAATGTATTGATTATTTTAGCATGCTTGCTTAATTATTTTGGCAAGCTTCAGGTATACAAGGATAAAGTTTCCCCATTAATGACAATACTGGAAATCAATTATAACAAGCAGCCAAAGTTATTTTCTCTGGCATTTTCTCAATTATCCCAAGTAGTCTATTGCATATGGGAAGAGACAAATACATTCTTATGGATTTGACAAAACAGAATACAATAGCTATATTATTCTATCCACTGCTCTCAATTAAATGTTCCCTGAATACTAACTGCCGTGGTTTAAACCCAGTCAGCCATAAATTACACAATCAGTCGCTCGCTCGCTCACTCCCCCCTCCTTTCTTGCCCTCCCCCTGCTCCCTGGAGGGATGGGGAGGAGAATCAAAAGAATGCAACTCCCACAGGTTAAGAACAGTTTAGTAACTAAGGTATGACACAAATCACTACTGCTACCACCAATAATAATGATAAAGGAAATAAGGGAAAAGAATACAACACCCCACCACCTGCCAACCAATAACTTGCCCCCACCCAACCAAGCACCAACCAATACCTAGTCCAACCCCGCAGTGAACTAGCCCTTCCAGGTAACTCTGTTACATCCTGGGCATGATGTGCTGTGGTACAGAATACTTCTTTGGTCAGTTTGGGGCAGGTGTCCTGTCTCTGCTTCCTCTCAGCTTCCCCTCCGCCCTGGCAGAGCATGAGACTCAGAAAGTCCTTGGCCAGACTAAACATTTGAGCAGTAACCAAAAACATCGGTGTTATCAGCACTGTTCCCAGCCCGTAAGTCAAAAACACAGCACTTTACCAGCTACTAAGGAGAAAAAGAAATGACTGCTACTGCTAAACCCAGGACACTGACACATCAAATATATAGGCAGTAGTTGTGCTGAGAAAAAAGTTGTTAGCATGCACCACATTATATTAATTCTCCAGTTACACACAAATCAAAGCAATGAAATCTGGCCTGTTCAAGAGCTGAACAGCTTGAATCTAGAATGAAGGAGCTAGTCAATACTAACAAATAAAAAATTTGTCTGTTCTACCCCAGTGTTCCCTGCTATAATGAGATGCATTGAGAGACAGACAAGTTATGATTTAAATACCAAATGCTAATTCAAAAGTCACTGAGTCTGTAGTTACCAACTTAGAATATGAAAAAGCTTTCAGTTGCTAATTAGCAACGCATACCCACTTAAACTTGGGGTGAACCAAGACAGTTCTGCAACTCAGCCATGGAATGGTATTTGACAAATACTGCTCACTATCCAGCTTGAAGGAAGCTTTGTCTTGGTGAAGAGAAGCAGTCATAGTTGACCTGATGTCTACTGTTAAATGGAAATATTTTCTATAAATCAGGTGGACTAAGAAGACTGTCCCCATGATGAGTGGTCAGATATTAGTTACTTTGTAATGCACTGCATCTTTGTGCCTTATCAAGCTACAAGTTAACTCATCTGAGACAAAAACCTGGCAATGACACACTTGGATGCACTATAAAGAATTTCCACATAACCGCACACCATGCAGCCAATGCCTGCAGCATCAAATACAGTCGAATCAAATATTTGAGAGAAATAGCTAAAAACATTCTAAACCAGAATAGTAGACAAGTCAGCTCTTGCCATTAAGAGGCTCCCTTCTGTCTTATTGCTTTAAGTTTATTTAGTCATGCTGCTTGACAACATCCTGTTTTTAAGGTCTCATGACAATTTTACATTCTCCACATGCTCTTATTCAGGAGTCAAGCCAATTTGATTTGACATTCTAGACAAAAAAATTTAAGCAAAGCAAATCCAATTCTAAGTCAACTTCTGACTGTAAATAAGAAACAGCCCGATAATGAAAAAGATACTTCTGAACTCCTCACACAGGTAATTGCTACATGAAATTGCCATATCAAGATAGTAGCAAAGCAGGGAGTTAGCAGAAGCCAAATACATAATTTAATATCGTGTTTAAGTGGTTTCTGTGCAAATTACATCCTTCTGAGAAAACTTCAACTACTGCTACATTTGCTCTCATGTAGACAATGAAGTATAACTCCATAATATATGGACAGTGATGGGCTAGCCCTGTAACAATGTTACATGAGGCTAGCAAGAGGCAGTACCCAAGGAGGCAATCCTCTAGGTAGGTTTAAGACATCACCTTCTCCACTTTCATTTTTCACTAAGCTAGAATTGCATGTGAATTGAAGGCATTAATACAGAACCATCTCTCCTGTAAAGCTTTCTGTCCATGCATTTTTACAGACATGTAGCATTCACAAATAATACGGTGTCCAACCGCTGAGTTATCTTAAGCAAACAGCTTGTGCAACCAGCTACATCAGTCAATAACCAAATCAAAGGAAACACTGATTTCTGTGAATTTACCTCAAACATACTAAATAGCCTTAATTTTTAAGATAGATAGACTAACAAATCACACTAAAGACTATCTAGTTTATCTATTTTCATTTCAGAGAAAAAGTACATTTAGTTTTCTGTATGTTTTGGTGAAGATTTAACCTTAATTACAACCTTCATATCTACATGAGGATATTCCATCCTCCTACTGAAATAGGTGGCTATTGTCCCCAAAACTGTTTAGTAGTCTCCACAGTTAAACACAGCCAAAGATAAGTGGCATTGACAGCCCAAAGCAGAAAGCCTTCCACAATCCTCACTAAAACTCTACAGGCAATTCACTAAGGTTTATGATCACCAACATCAGGCAAAAGCATGTAAGGGATACCTGGAAAGCAATATTCTGCTCCATGCACTTTGAAAGATCTAACCCATCCTCCTCTCTACAAGAGAGAAGAGAAAGGAAAAAAATACCACTAAAAATGTCTAAAAAAAATAAAATAAATTAAGATGCACGTGGAAGGGATGATGGAATAGTTTTAGTCATACACATTTTCTTCTGTCTTGGTTAGAGCTGTGAAAATCTCATAAGTAGTGCAGCAAATACTACTATCATTAAGCATTTCAAAGTACCAATTAGTAAGTTGTTTTCAAGACTTCTTACATAGATGCATGAACACCTATAACACATAAGTGTAACTGAAGGTAAAGACCCATGGACAGAAATAGCCTTACCTCAGTGAAGTTGATCTTCACTGCACTGAACATATGATCTCTGGCACTTTCCACACCCCTTGACTTTGTCTGAAAAATGTAAAAATAAAATCCTCTTAAAAACAGCAGGAAGTCAACATGCACTACAGAGGTCCAGCTGCATCAATGAGCATGAACATTTACCATAAGACAGTGAAACAAATTATGGTATTGAAGACCCATCTGATTCTACCTTAAAAATCCTCATATTTTAAAGCAAGTATTATGCAGGCTGCTTATTCCCTTGAGAGGTTACACAATAACATGTGCTGAATGACAAAGATACAGTAAATCTATCTTACTCAGTTTCATGCTGTCATACTGGTATAGGATTAATCAGTGATCCCTTGTACTAGCTTAAGGTGGTGGGTTTTTTGTGATTTTTTTTTCCTGTTTGTTTTGTTTGGTGGGTTGTTTGTTTGTTGTTTTTTTTTTGTTTGAGTGAAGAGTAGGAAAAGTAACTTTGCTATGGCTATTTTTGATAAGACAAATATTTAAAACAGGAAGCACTACCTGATCTAAGCCTTCAGCTGAACCAGTAGCCAGGGAAGGATTGTAAATACAGGCACTACACTAAACAGTAGTTCAACGGTTTAAAGAGAGTTACCAGTTCCATCAGCATTGTCATCACTTCTTCTGTAACAAGGTTCTTTGAATAATCCAGTAAGATATCCCCATGATCAGTATTCAGAGTCAAGCTGTCAAAACAAAGCAGGTTGTTTAATTACAAATTCCTGGAGAACTGTTTTAAGCAAGACAATGCTAACTCCTCCATAGACTACAAAATACTTGGAAATCTAATTATACCAAGTTCTCAAAGATGACCCAAGAAAGTGATTTCCCCACAAGTCTCATAAAATGACTTACTAGAGTAGTGCTTTAATTGAAGACCATGGCTTTCAACAAGCTAAATTATAGCGTCCACTTTCTGCTTGTGGAAGTCCAAACACAATAAAGTACATTTAATGCATAACTGGACATTCCCATTCTATTTTCACTAAGCCACTAGCATTCTCTAACAATAATTAGCTTTTACCCAATAGATCTTAGGTAAAAAGCTTACCACATTCTCTTACTGCTAAAAAATTAAACTGCCTTCCTACAGGTCCTTTCAACACATAATCATTATTTAAATGGAAACTTGAGCAAGCACAACTTAAAAATCTATACAACTTCATGTACAGAAACACCATGTCAACTACTATGAACAATTAAACTCCTACTGAGTCAGCAAAACTACACCATGCACAAATGGAAGTCTCCAAATTATTTTACTAATTATCTGAAAACTATAGCCTAACATTTCAAAAAGACAAGTATTTTTGGGTTTACAGCTGAAATGAAACTTGGAAATGGCAGTCCAATAAAGCAAGCCCATTTGTATTTTTATTAGCTTTGTATTTATGTGAGAACCTACAAGTCCTTTACAGCAGTTTCCTACCCATTTCTTCTTTTCACTAATTGACAGCAAAAATAAACATTCACTCTAAACTGGACAACTTAAGTTCCTGAAATAACTCAGTAGGCCTCCTATACAAGCACAGGCAGCCTTCTATATCTTATTCTTTTGCTCCACTTGCACAAGCCACAAGAAATCCCATGCTTCTAAGTTTTCCATGCTTCTACATTCCACTACCTCCCCTGCTTTCTCCTTCTCAATACCAAAAACAAAGTACATTTCTGTGATTTTAGTGACCATGAATACCAGAGACTTCACAGGGACAAAACATGGTGTAATTGCTATTCCAAACAGATATGACAAAGCAGACAGAATTCTGCCAAAGAAGAACAAAGCTGAACTTCTAATAACAGCAATAATCAAAGCCAAATAAATTGGGTGGCTTCACTAACTTGAATAAAAATCACAGTAACACACCCTTTTTCAAGTCCTAAAAAAAAAAAGACAAAATAAGGAAAGGAAGATGTCTTGAATCACAATCTCTGAAGAATGTTTCTTTTATAGGCAAGAACACAAGGCGAGGAAGGAAAAATAGTATCATAGCTGCTAATCACCATTCTCTTCACTGGGCTGCAAGCACTAATCCTGAAACCCTGACCATCCAGCACAAAGGTACCTGGAATACAGCTAGCTAAGATAAGGACTGCCATCTCTCACCAGCAAAATTAGCTATTTATTGCTACAGTACAGAAAAAAAAATCCGAGAACAAGAAATCCAGCAAGTCGACAACTGGAAAAAGGGAAATATAACTCCCATATTCAAGAAGGGGAAAAAGGATGACCTGGGGAATTACAGACCAGTCTCACCTCTGTGCCTGGCAAAATCTTGGAGCAGATTCTCCTAGAAGGCTTGCTAAGGTACATGAAAAACAAGAGGGTGCTTGGTGACAGCCAGCATGGCTTCACTAAGGGGAAATCCTGTCTGACCAACTTGGTGGCCTTCTATGATGGGGCTACAGAACTGATGGACAGGGGTAGAGCAGTTGATGTCATCTACCTGGACTTGTGCAAAGCATTCGACACTGTCCCACATGACATCCTTGTCTCTAAATTGGAGAGACATCAATTTGATGGATGGACCACTCGGTGGATAAAGAACTGGCTGGATGGCCGCACACAAAGAGCTGTGGTAAATGGCTCAATGTCCAGCTGGAGACGAGTAACGAGTGGTGTTCCTCAGGGATTGGTGTTGGGACCGGTCTTGTTTAACATCTTCATCCCTGACATGGACGGGGGATTGAGTGCACCCTCAGCAAGTTTGCCGATGACACCAAGCTGTGGGATTCAGTTGATATGCTGGAGGGAAGAAATGCCATCCAGAGGGACCTCGACACGCTTGTTAGGTGGGCTGATGCTACCTTATGAAGTTTAATCATGCCAAGTGCAAGGTCCTATACCTGGGTTGGAGCAATCCCAGGCACAGCTACAAGTTGGGCAAAGAAGAGATTCAGAGCAGCCCTGCGGAGAAGGACTTGGGGGTGCTGGTTGATGAGAAAATGAACATGGGCCAGCAGTGTGTGCTTGCAGCCCAGAAAGCCAACCTTATCCTGGGCTGCATCAAGAGGAGCGTGACCAGCCGGTTGAAGGAGGTGATCCTGCCCCCCTCTACTCTGCTCCTGTGAGACCTCACCCGGAGTACTGTGTGCAGTTCTGGTGTGCTCAACATAAAAAGGACATGGAACTGCTGGAACAAGTCCAGAGAAGGGCCACGAGGATGGTCAGGGGACTGGAGCACCTCCTGTATGAAGACAGGCTGAGAAAGTTGGGGCTGTTCAGCCTGGAGAAGAGAAGGCTGTGTGGAGACCTCATAGCAGCCTTCCAGTATCTGAAGGGGGCCTATAGGGATGCTGGGGAGGGACTCTTCACTAGGGACTGTAGTGATAGGACAAGGGGTAATGGGTTAAAATTTAAACAGGGGAAGTTTAGGTTGGATATAAGAAGGAAATTCTTTCCTGTGAGGGTGGTGAGGCACTGGAATAGGCTGCCCAGGGAGGTTGTGAATGCTCCATCCCTGGCAGTGTTCAAGACCAGGTTGGACAAGGCCTTGAGTGATATGGTTTTGTGTGAGGTGTCCCTGCCCATGGCAGGGGGGTTGGAACTTGATGATCTTAAGGTCCTTTCCAACCCTAACTATTCTATGATTCTATATGTCTGATACAATTGCTTTACAGAAAGGTCTCAGATTTGAACACATTTCACTAATGATACATTGAGGCCATTAGTATAGTAATACTACTTCAGTTTAAAGTAGATATATTAAAATTCTTATAGTTTAATATAGAAAGATACTCTTTCCCAGTCTTCTACTCCATGAACATGAATCCTCATAGTCTTATCTTTATATTCACCTGACATACACCTTACTTTTACAATCCATTGTTATTTTACTTGTATGAATAAAAATCAATTCCACTAGACCTAGAAGACTAAGTATCCCATGAAGCTCTGTCTGGATTCAAATCAGTGCTCATTTGAAGAAATTTCAGAAAGATGGCATACCAAGACATTTCACACACACAAAAAAAAAACAACAAACAAGCAGTGGTTATCAGATCTAACTTCTCACACAGTGGAACATGCAGCATTCAACATAATCTCATCTTAAACCTTTACACAAGGGGACTTACCCTTTGTTTAAATAGAAGCTCCAAACCCTGCAGCTCAGCTGCATTCTGCAATGCAGCAGCTAATGGTGGCACTACACAGGTAGAACAAGAGCTTTGTCACATAATCCACATTTAAGTGATGCAGCCCTTAGTTGAAAGATCACCTGCAGCATCTCTATGATTTTCTCTCTCAGCTAAACACAAAGTAAAGAAACAGTATGCGACCCCTAAATGTATTATTACACATGGATTCCCTGGCAGTATATATTTACCATTTAGATTAGAGGCTCCTTCTAATCCTTCATAATGGACAAGCCAGCTAGCAGGAGTGCTTTATATCCTGCACTACCTATTTGCATCGAGTACCTTAATCATCATCCAGGTATCTATTATCTGCCAAGTTCTACAATAGCTACATCAGATCAGTTCTAACCCCTTTGAAATAGTGGGATTTTTCATGTTGTTAAGACCCACTGTTCCTACCAGACCTTATATTTGGGTGGCAAAAAGAGCCAAAGGTATACCTCATAGGGTTGACTACACTCCTCATTAGGAAAACAGGAGATACAAATTCTGAGACACTCATTTCTCAGATTTGCAAGTTACCCATACCAGTCAAGTTTCTCTAGAATCAGTATCAGGAAGTACTTTTACATAGGTGGGTATAAGTTCCTCTTTTCCTTCTAAAGGAAGATAGTTATTTTATGACAAAACCTAGCAGAAGGAACTGAAACATATTAACAAAGATTAATTTCACATGGAGAGCTGCAAACTACAGAGGACCCTGTGGCCAGCCCTCCAGACTGCTTAGGCTTTCAACACATGTTAATCACCATCGTCCTGCTGATCTGGCTCAAAGTTGCAATCAGTGACATTTATACAAGCAGATCTGTCAAACTAACCCAGGCTGTCAGTTCTGCAATTGTATTTTGCACCATTTCATGGTTAAGGTAGCAGCCAGTTAGATTAAAATGCATTGCTATCCCCAATAGGAATATTTAAGCCATTTAGGAAGGAACCGTGTAAGAAACCTCTTGATTGATTTAGGTAGCTTGCTTGTTACAAGAATGTTACCAAATTCAGTCTCTTCAAATATAGTAGAGAAGGAAATCTTGCAACCAGTACTAGCTCCATTAGAGAAAAGCTAGTAGATATGTATAAGATAATATCAATAAAGTTCTTTAACAGGATAGAAAATACTCTTAGAAGAGCCAGACAAAGTCAATGCTCCAAAAATTTAGCATACCTTTTCCATCAATAAAAGTGGCATTCTAAGTCTTGTCTACTAATGTGCAGGACTTCATATGCAATGTTTAACTACAATTTAAGCACCTAATGATCTCAAAAAGAAAAGTCACTTTATCTAGGGCAGTAACAAAAAGCTTGATACCGCTGTAACCTTAAATCTTAAGCTCACAATAGTGTGTGTGCCTTTAACACAGTAGAAGAAACCAAACTGTTCTAACTTACTAAGACATAGAGAGAAAGAAATGTTTGGCTGATGGGGGAAGGAACATCATGGAACTGATAACAACTAGAAAGACAGTAAGTAAGACCAAGGATGCTAGCCTTCAAGACAGAGTGGCACTCAGCATGGAGCGAGACTGGAACAGAACAGAAACAAGGACACACCAACTGCTAACTCAGCACGAGGACCTTACAAGCATACACAAGCACTGAGGTCATTCAGTAAACACAGTGAGGAAGACTACTGACAACCACCAAAGACCCCCACTCAGCAAGAAAGCACATACATAATTAGGATGTGCATATTATAATTAATTCAAGGAAAACTATTAATATGCATGAGTATGCTAAATATATAGCCACTGTCAGAAAGTATCAAGCACATTCACCTTCGTGAAATGATTTGTGTGTGTGCCCAGCACTTCACTAAAGAATGCCTACTTCCTGAAACCCCAAATTGAGCCTTAGAGAGCTTCTCCAAGCAACTTTTATGGTAACACCACAAGTCTTATCTGAAAGCTTGAGAACATAAACTCACTGTATCTGTATTACTCAGGCTCACTTTAAAACTAAGTCAGGGACACATATGCATACTATTACTTTCAAGATTGCTAGTATACTCAAACAGCGAAGCCACACACAACTGAGCACAGTCTGGTGCACATGATGGAACCGCTTTCACTTCTTACTCCCTCCTCTGGCTAAGGAGTGTTGCAATGCATTTATGGCAACGTGGATAGCATGAAGCAAAGGAGGACTAAGCCTACTAAACATTTCCTATTTCCCCATCTCAGGGCAGTGGCAAATACCGTCGCACTCCTGACAGGTAGAGACACATGGACGGATGGCTCCGCATGATTTTATCGCGGATCTCATCATGGCTACGCACACGGGTGCAAGAGACTAAGAAACGGAGGATCCACAATGCCACTATGTGAGTTGTAGCCCACCGCTGTGCTTCCCAGCACGTACCCTACTGCAAGGATAAGTCAAGGACAAGTGGGCTCTGCCGCCCTCCTCGAGGGATGCCAGGGATCGCATCCCCGTCCGCAACCATTCGGCTGCCCACATAGCGCTCCTGGCAGGGCGCTGCAGGCCCCGGGCGCATGTGCCCAGCCTGTAATGAGCCTGCAGCCAGCCCGGCTTCAGTCACCATCACGCGGCCCCTCCGTACGCTGGCGGGAGCAGCAGCTAGCAGAGCGGCTGCGTGTGCATGCGGCGATTCCTCCCTTCTCCCATCCCAGGACCGCATGGGCAAGAGAGAGCGAAGTGGAGCTCCACTCAGCCCCTGAAGAACTGAATCGAGAGGGCGCATTCCGCCCCCGGGGAATGTCCCGGCTCCCCAGCAGCGTCTATCTGAGACAGCGCTACGCAGCAACAGACCTCGTACACTGAAGTAATCAGTGTGCCGGCAGCCTGAGGGGTGGGCGGGGCGCGGTGCAAGGGAATTAGGACGGCTACTGCCCCACTGAGCCGCAGAGAATGACTGGCACGGTCTACCTAGCCTCACTTGAACTTCTGGAAGCGATTCTTGTCAGCTTCGAACAGCTGCCGCAGGACAAGCTTGGAAGAATTTGCCTTGTGCCATTGCACTAGCTTCTTGAAAGTGGGGTCACCTAAAAAAAACATACTAGGAACCAAATAGAACTACACCAAACAACAGTTAACACACAACCCCAAGCCTCCGCCTTTATAGCGGCGAGCTCGGCTTCCTGCCGTCGGCCCCGCCCCTTTACGGCTACCCCGCCAGGCCAAGCCGTGGGATGTCCTCAGTTCATCTGCGCGGTTTTGTGAGTGTGCGCGTTTGCTATGTGGCTTCCGGCCGTCGTGGACAGGTCGCTAGGTCTCGGGGCTGATATAAGGAAAGCAAGTGCCTGGAAAACATAGGGTTAAAATACTTTTAGCCTAACTCAGGTTTAAAATAGAGAACAATGTTTGTGTTGTAAGTCTATGGTGAGGTAACAGAATTTAGTGGCCTTACTAATATGAGTGAATTATTTCACCCCGTCCTTCTACTTATCAGTTAGTTTAGAGACAGTGTCTCCCGAACATCTGCTAGCTTCGGATACTCCTTGTGATAAACACATAAATGTATTGGCTTTTGCAAATAGGTGTTGCTATGTGGATATAACTGTATGAGTTCGCAATAACAGAAACAAAGCTCGCTAAAGACACAAGATCAGACAACAAGTTGAAAATGGCCAGAACTCTTGAGCAAAATGGAGTCACATAGCAAAATAACTTGTATAGGTAAAATAAAAGGGGGGGGGGCTTGATATGAGAAAAGCTAGTGCCTAGAAAACCTAGGGTTAAAGTACTTTTAGCTTAACTTAGGTCAAAGATAAAG